>NW_027551569.1:1769320-1776487 GCF_008692635.1 Crocuta crocuta | reverse complement strand
GGTTCGAGCCCCGCATCGGGCTCTGTGCTGACTGCCAGCTCAGAGCCTGGAGCCTATTTCAGAGTCTGTGTCTCCCTCTCTCTCTGACCCTCCCCTGTTCACGCTGTCTCTCTCTCTCTCTCCTAGAAATAAATAAAAAAAATTTAAAAAAAATTAAAAAAATATATGCAAAGTGCTTCAGAATAGTGTTAGTACTTGGTATACAGTACGTGTTAGGGATAAAGTATTAAAATCTCAGGGGAGCCTGGGTGGCTCAGTTGGTTAAGCATCTGACTTTGGCAAAGGCCATCATCTTGCGGTTCATGGGTTTGAGCCCCGGCGTCAGGCTCTGTGCTGACAGCTTGGAGCCTGGAGCCTGCTTTGGATTCTGTCCCTCCCTCTCTCTGTGCCCCTCCCCTGCTTGTGCTCTCTCTCTCGAGNCTGGGGGTCAGGAATCTTAACCTCTCAGTGGAAAATCTGTTTGTAACTACTGACTCCCCCAGAACTTTACTAATAGCCTACTATTGACAGTAACCTGATAACATAAACAATCAACTAATACATATTTTGTATATGATTCACATTCTGTATTCTTATAATAAGGTAAGGTAGAGAAAAGAAAATGTTATTAAGGAAATCATAAGAGAAAATACATTTAGAGTACTGTACTGTATTTGTTTAAAAATTCCAAGTATAAGTGAATCTGTGTTCAAAGCTGTGTTTTTCAAGGATCTACTGTGTGTATGTATGTGTGTTTATAATATCTATAATATATACAAATATATATTTATAAGTTTATAATATATACTTATATATAAACAAACCAGCACTCAGATAATATTTGGTGAATTAATACCACCTAACAGAGTAAGCACATTATCTAGAATGTAATTAGCTTTGTCACTGATTGTTCTATATTTTGGGTGATCCGTTGCTGTTAGTCAATGAAGAGAAGAGTCTCAGGGTTCAGTGTAGACTTGTATGGATGAAGTGGCTCAGGCTCAGATAGTAAAGTAAGAAACATTAATGGAAAACCACCATGTTCTGAGGTTGGCATTTTTCATGTGCCATTACTTATAAGTTTCTTAACAGCTCTTTTAAAGTGAATACAGTAAGTTCTATTGTGCAGATGAGATAAATGAGCTCAGAAATGCTAAGTAAATTAACTAAATCACACAGCTAGCAAGTTGGTTGAAAAGGTAGGATTCTAATCCTACACCACTTTTAAGCAAAAAAAAAAAAATAATAAATAAATAAAATAACATGGGGAAAGGAAGAAGATGGGTTATTCAAGGAAAAGTGATTTTATGAAAGGGTCATTATTGAATAAATCATTGACAAAAAAGGTTTATAATTCAAATATGGTTTGGTATGTCTTAGAATCAGCTTTGAGGTAGATATTCAGATTACATAGTGTCCACTTTTTAAAGTTTATTTATTTTGAGAGAGAGAGTATGCATAAGCAGGCAAGGGGCAGAGAGAGAGGTAGAGAGAAAATCCCAAGCAGGCTCCACACCATCAGCACAGAGCCCGATGTGGGACTCAGACTCACAACCCGCAAGATTATGACCTGAGTGGAAGTCAAGAGCCAGACACTTAACTCACTGAGCCACCCAGGCACCACCAAACTGTCCACTTTTAATCCCGTGAAGAAGCCCATTGTACATTTCAATAGTAGACTCAAGCATTAGGAGAGATGGAAAGCCACTTAGAAGACCATTTGGTTCAACTCCCTTAGCTAACAGCTAAGACACTACTGGTGGAATGACAGTCGCAATGTCATACAGGCAATTAGCAGCATAAGCAGCTGGGATTCCTGTGGACCCCACACCCCTCCCCTTACAGCATGCAGAATAGCCAACTGGGACACCACAGTTTTAAATCCATCCATTTAAATGCATGTGCATTCTAGTTCATTTTAAATATTCCAATTCCTACTTTAGCATCTGAAACTAAAAAGAATATTAAAGTGATTCTTAAAATTCTTCGGGAAGATACAATAAATAATAATATTCTCTAGTGGAAAACAGAGTTTATCTCTAGGAGCTTCTATTTTTAAAACAACCCAAATTCTGGTATTGTTGTATGCTGTCAAATGAGAACAAAATTTAAATATTGTCTGGTGGGGGAGGTGGGGACAGACTTTTAAAGACAAAGTGTTGTTTTTCTTCATGCAGAGAGGAATTAAAGGGATCTTTAAACATTTTGTTGTTGTTAGATTGCATTCCTTCAACAAATACTTAAGAGTACCAAATAACAATAATAGCATGAATCCTTCTTTCCTTGCATATTTTGTGGTACTAATTACATGGCTGGTTCTTGTAGTCATTAATTGGTGGCGCCTCTTCCTACATTCAGTATATGAGATGACTTCATGACAACAGTCACTGACATTATGTCAGCTACCACTGTTGACCTGTGGAGGTAGAAGGAGTTGGATCTTGACTATTCCAATGTTTGTGTTGTTTTGGACCATGAAAAGCATGGTATGCACTTCTTAGTTTTATCATCAGTAATGTGAAGGTCAAACACTTACAGTTTCTTTCATTGTGAACACCAGAAGTTCATCATTAATAGCACTCTCTCTTATCAGGCTGCCAAGCATGAGGCAGCATTATGGACCCATCCTAAAAAAACTGGACCATCTAGCTATATCATAGGACAAAGCCATCATGGAGCCTGGGAAGCTTTGTTAATGTGAGTACAAAAGACAGTTATAATATGAAAAGCACATTATCCACTGCCTCGGAAACACTGTGTTATTGCAAACATCACAAAACATCCAAAGATACCAGACATCGGGAATTGCAAATTTTCTACCTACACTTCCAAATGTACCAAACATCATTTTGGGAACAAGGTGGCAATGGCAGTGTGCAAAGGAGGGAAGTACTAAAGGTGAAGACAAAGAAGGATGGAAGTACACAATTCTAAGTGACTTTTATAGCAGACACTTAGCCCAACTCAGCAAATAAATTGCCGACTGACAAGAAATTGGCAAACGAACTAAGCAAATTTCTGAAGCCAATGTCCAGAAATAAAGGAATGCTGTTGGGACCGAATTGGCAAGAAAACCACAACGAACCACAAGTTAGCTGGATATTGTGAGGCCTATAAGACCCAACAAAAATTTACTTGCTCTATTGTATAGCGGGGTAAAGCACAGCTTCCTGAAGATGATATTGAAGTCAACAATGATGGAGCAATTGATGTTAATAAAATACTATGTTGCAAAATCAATTTGGGATTTAAGGGTCCAACATTACAATCTCAGGGATTTTGTTCCATATAAACCATCTGGTGGAAAAGTCCTGGTGAACCATGTGGTGATGACAGGAATCTCTATAAAAATCCACAAATATGATGGCCAACACATACTCAGGTCTCAAAGAACACTTACACAAACACAAGAGAGATGGAGCACTCCATGATAACAGGTATTTTACTGATATCTGGTATGGGAAAATCAGCACATTTCATGTTCAGTAAATTAGTCACTAATATTGGTGACATAGGGATGTTATCTGATCAGTGTGGTGTTCACGCCCTTCAAAGCACTGAGGCATTGTTTAAACCCTTAGGCAGAAATTCCAAGAATAACACTGTGATTTGAATTTTCATGAATACAATCAAGCAATTGGTCTGTTAAGGGCTGAAAGACACTGCAAATTTGGCTATCAAGATGTTAAAAACACCTTTTGCTTACAGTAAAGAAAGATGATTGAGAGAGTAGGGTGGTTAGTTGAGTTAGGGAACACATTTTGAACACTATGTCAGCTCCCTTGCTAGGTAAAACACAGTGTCTTCTTCTCTACTGAACCATCTTGCAGTTTAGAAATATAATTATTCTGGTAGCATCTATACATACGACATCAAATAAAGATGCTTTGTAGGTACCACTTACTGATAGGCACAATTTTTATATAGCTTTCAAAGGTACTGATTCTGGACCCATAGTGATTTAAAAAATTAAGAAGATGTTCGATCTATGATGATAGCAAAATAACAACTAAAAACTAAATCTTGGTTCCAAATTACACACTTCTTTTGGGATATTAGACCTTTGGCTGATAATTTTTAAAATGCACTGCAAATGTTAAAGTGGTGATAATTTACTTTGGTCTGACCTTCCCAGATCCTACCTGGATTCTAAACATTACCTAATGGCTCTTGAGGCAAGTTATGGGTAATGTGGGAATTAGCTGTCATGGTGCTACCAGCAAAAGGTAAGTAATTACTCTGCTTGGTAAAAGACAATGTTGCTTTTGTAAAATTGATCAAATATGGGTATAAAGTTGTGGTGTTGAGATCAGTATCAAAATAAGCACAGATATCACTCAGGTAGTTGCTATTCTGACAAGCTTCAGTTACCACATTAGGAAAGCTGGTAAGTTTCAAATGTGTTGATTGCACATGTAGAAGGACCAAGCAAGATTCCTTTCATATCTGTGCTCTCAACATATAACCCAGCGGATACACACCCTGGAAGATAATTAAGTTACTCTCCTTTATATGCCTATGTTGTTTCTAGTTCACTTGTAATCACACTCTGAGAAGAGCAACAGACACTAAATATTTAAAGGTAATGGAAATTCAGCCCAAACATCTACTTATATGAACACTGCATGGGAAAGTTTTCCTCTAGTTGCTCTGTGGTACCAGTGTCTGTGACTGTACATCCCACTGAGAAATATAGAGTCCCAAAAGGTAAAATTAAGGGGAGAGAACATCTGACCTCAATCATGGGCGTCAGGATAAGAAATGCATTACACATGGTCACAACTCAAAGGCAGTGATCCCAAGGTTACTGCAGACAGAGCATGGCAGCTGTTCAGTTGGACATCTGGATCTCAGTGGCTCCAGAACTGGATTGTTCTCACATGAGATCTGTCTATGAGAAGCTCAGCCCATCTTCGGTAAGGGTTCTGAGAGTTTGAATCTACACATAGTGCCCAACAAATGGTAAATTTTCACATATTCACAAGATCTTTGTTTCTGGAAAGTAAACGTTGCCCAAAAGCAAAATATGAAAACAAGGCTCATTTTGATGTTGTATGTTTGTGTCCAACCTGATACTTCACCTTTAGTGATTACACTCAAAAGAGATCAAGAATAATGTAAGGGTCATGCTGTCTTCTTATATTATTTGGTATCATCTAAATACATATAACTTTTCACCTACTCTTTTAAAAAGTTTAATTTGATTTCCATTTCTGAGAAGAGCAACAAATAGCAAAATGTTGATGGGAAATGGAAGTTTAGCATATGCAAGTATGGGCAGTATGTAAGTTTAGTTGTATCAATTTCAAATGCTGTATTATGTAACTATTATAATTGGTAACTAGGAATTATGAAGCATTTGTATATTTAAGCATATACACCCGGCCAATAAAATTTATGTGAACCAAATAAAGGAATTACATTTAAATTCTTAAAAATTGTAAGGTTAAGATTGGTAATACACACCGAAGATTTTTTTGACCTATTAAACAAGATGTAATAGGTTCTCATTGCACGAATGAATTTAAAAAAATGGACAGACATTTGAATTGATGGAAATAATTTCTTGGGTGGAAGGCCACCAGTGCAGAGTAATTTATGAATGCTAAATATGCTGTAGGCATAGTCCCTGTTCAACAGTGGAAAGTTTTTCTAAAGCAGATTACAAAAGGTGTAATAAACTGCATTTGTATACTTATGTAGGCTTCTTTTTAAAAAAAAAATTATCTATATCATTAGCTGGTAAAAATTCCAAACCATAAAATAAATTGAAGATATTTTATTATCATTTTTATTGCTTTTTAAAGAGAGTGTGTGTGTGCAGAAGCAGGGGAGGGACAGAGGGAGAAAAGAGAGAGAGAGAAAATCTCAAGAAGGCTCAATGCACTCCCAGAGCAGAGCCCAACATGGGGCTTGATCCCACGATTGTGAGATCATGACCTGAGCCTAAGTCAAAAGTTGGATACTCAAGTGACTGAGCCACCCAAGTGTCCCTAACTGAAGATATTTTAAACACAGTTTGAAAGGTTACACTGTTTACTTAATTTACTTGACATTGCTATTTATGTAAGAATTATACATTTCAGTTGCTGTAGTTGGCTGGAGTGGGGCTTAGCAAAGACTTGATATGGGGCCTATCACACTATAGTTGGTCAATAAATAAGCACTCTTCCAGAAAGACACACTTTCCTTAATGTATGACATACAGTATTACTTAAATCAATTGCTCAGAAATTGAGAAGTTCTTGAAAATATTTAGTTAAGATGTTTTACAATTGGGAGAATTCTGTGTAGATTTTGATTTAGTCCATTCCTAAGTAAATGAGAAGGGGAAGCAACTTAATTTCAAACAAATATTTCAAATTATCAGTCATATATAATGCGGGGGGAGAGGTACATGTAAGATAAAAGGCCAAGACAAATTACATATGGCCATTAATTATTAGTCTTCCAAGGACTCAGAGATGGAATCATACATTAAATCTCTGATCTCAGTTGTAGACAGTGAGGGAAAGCTGGATGAGACTTAACAGTGGTCATCAAACCAAAATCTTTTTCCAGATGACAATGTCAGAGTCTGGAAATGTTCCTGGTATGGCTGTGAGCTGCTGCTATAGACAGAACAAAACTGCGTGTGAAATGGTAACAGAGAACCAATGCCAACTCAGGTTGCTTCTAAGTAACCTGGGAGGATGGAAAACAGGATGAGAACTCAGCCCAAAGAAGTTCACACCCTTTTCATAATCCAATACTACTTCTACTCTTCAAACTAGTGAAAGGAATACACCTAGAGGTCCTCATTTAATTGGATGCTTCCGTGATGATCCTGATAAATGGGCAGAGAGTTCTGGTTAATAGAAGTCAGCTAGGCAGAATAGGTGGGAAAGGAATCTCCTGTAGAAAACAAGCATCTTTGGAAGCTGCTTAAGTCCTTCACCTGGGTGACCCGTGAGACTGGAGTCAGTGCTTGGATACCTGGGAGAATACATAATACAGGAAACCAAATTTTAAAAGGGGAGGTACCCTTGTGTATCACTTGGAAAAGAAACTATGTTATCTCATTTTGTTTTGGGACACAAACTAACGCTCCGAGGCAGCCATAATCAATTGAACCTTTGAGGCATGGCTTTTGAACTTGAGCCTTCACCAGAATCCCCTGGAAGGCTTGTTACAAAACAATGCTGCTCC
>NW_027551569.1:1742672-1769227 GCF_008692635.1 Crocuta crocuta | reverse complement strand
CTGGGGGTAACTTGAGAATTTGTAGTTAACTGGCTCTGAGGTGCTGCTGCCACTGCTGATCTGGGAACCACATTTTGAGAACCAGGGGTTTACGGATTACGGGACAAAAGGATCTGTATCTTACAGAAAACTATGCTTTGTTCTCAATGGAATCTAATCAGTAGGTTTACATGCAGTTAAAATTTAAAAAATGAGCAATGACCACCACTGTTAATTTGCAACAGTCAAACTAACCTCACAAAAGCCTTCTCCAATGGAAAAAATGGGAAAGTCTTTCCACGGTACACATTGACTTTATTGGCTGTGGTCTTGGTCAAAGCACAGAATGAACCTTGGCCAGCAGCATGAGGTCTCTCAAGCTTGCAGCTGTTGGGAGGAGGCTGCTCTGCCAGTGACTCTGGGCAGGAAGTGCCTCGTTAGAACTGATGCATCTATTTTATTCTGCTCAGAAGGAAAAAAAAAAAAAGGCCAAACTCCCTAGGTTTCTCCAAACTTCTTTTAAACTGCCCAGCCTCCCCAGAGCCACCATATTAGATGGCTTTACTGTGATGGCTGCCTGATTTCTGGTAACTGACAGCTGAGGTTCAGTATGATGGGAAGTTTTCAAAATGCTAAGCCATAAATCAAACCTGTATCTTCACTCACGGTGGGCTTAACGACAGCATAAATAAAATGAAAATCCAAAATGACAGACAAGCACAGGGCGCTCTGACGGAAAAATATTTGAAAAGAGGACACTTTCCATCCAGATCCAAACTGCCAGAAAGCAGTCCACAGAGAACATTAAAGATGAGTGCAACCTGCATCAGAAAGGAGACTTAACAGTGCACAAGTTCACAGCACTTCTCCACTTCGCGTGATGCTGCTTTCCAGGACCCTGCATCAGATAAAGGATGCAGTGCTACCACAGTTCCTTCTTTCAAGTAAACAGTTTGAAATGTGTGTTGTTGAAGGCAACCCAGCTTCCTCTGTGTTCATATCATTTTACAGAACTCCTGCCATCTTTCATTCCCTTATCCAGCTAAGTGCTCAGCAATAATGGACAAACAAAATCTAAACTAGCATTACCACTACCCTAGGGATAACACTGAATACGAGTTATGCAGTATGATCTGATAATAGCTGGCTTCAAGAGCTGGCAGAAAAAATAAAATAAAATAAAATAAAAAAAACCCAACCTTGTCAAGGGGATATATTAGAAAGTCAGATTTTAAATCCTATGTGCAACGTGACACCCATTTTAGGAATTGCTCTTTCGGCTTTCAGGTAAAAAAGGTGACATAAATAGGTTCTCCTGATATATGAAGTACATATAAATACTGCTCTGAAAAACAGCTGGGCACAATCACACAACGGTGAAGAGGAAGAATCTTGTTTTATCAAAAGGAACAATTTACTCCTGGTTGACACACCAGCCTATATCATTAGGGGAAAAAATGATCAATTAATTACTAATCTCTCTAACCCTGACGGTTGCCATTATTCTGATGTCTTAAAATGCAGGCACAGGACCAGTTTCTCTCCAGTCCACAGGCTGGACCGAGTGAAGGACATAGCTGCTTCCAAAAATTCTTGAGGAAATGGCTATGGATTCCAGAGAAAGAAATGAGAGAGAGACATACAAAGACAGACATTTGGAGAAAATATTTCCAGTTGAAATAGGGTATTTCAAGAACAAAGGGAGATGCACCATCTAACAGTAAATATTTTCGTCATTTCATGGTTTTAAAAGCCATTTGAGCTCTTGTGATTCAAAAATACAACTGACTCTAAATTGAAAACTTTGTAAGAAAAAAAACAAAAGGAAACCGTAATTTGATGGAAAACCTGATACTATAAAATTTAGACTTGTCCTTTTTTTTTTTTTTAAGTAGGCTTCACACTCAGTGCAGAATCCAACATGGAACTTGAACTCACTACCCTGAGATCAAGACCTGAGCTGAGATCAAGAGTCGGACACTTAATTGAGCCGCTCAGATGACCCAGGACTTGTCCATTAAAAAAAAAAAAAAAAAAAGCATTTTAAGAAAATATTAAATCACTGTCAATTAGTGACTAATGAGTATATAATATTATCCTCCTTTCCCTCAGAATAAGATATTTTCTTAGTTTTAAATTATAACATCTCAACTGTTGGTAGTTTAATATCCACTAATTTTGTTTAAAAAATACTGCTTCAAACCAGTATTCCGATCTTTTATTTCCAGACATCTATACGGGTGACACAAAGCTCCAATATTTAAGGGTAAATTGTAACTTTTTAAAATTTAAGGCCCGTCAAAATGGTTTTACTAAAGAATGAAATATGAGAAGACGTCAAGTCGTGGGGATCTTTAGAGAGATGACAGAAGATGGTCTGGGCATGAATGTCCAGCCTCTGCCAGTTTGAGGAAGAGCATTCATTCTGGAAAGGCAATTGTGCGACTTCAATACCTTAAAACATAGCAAGTTATCATTTGAATTACAGGTGATTAATGTATGGCTCTTATTTTAGTATAGTAGAATTCTTTTCATGTTCCCATCTATATGCTCAATGGCATAAGATTCTACATTTTGAAAGATGGAGGTCATCAGATTATATATTGTTTTGACTATGCTCCTGGAAGGCAACTAGCATGCTGTTATGTTCAGAAATTCAGTATTTTCCTACAGAGAACAAGGCAACAAGTTCTCATCCCCAATTGTCACATGGCTTTGTATCATGTCAGAGTCAAGCTGTGTTACAGAAGATGCTCAGCCACAGAAGTCTGACTAGGCTTGCGACCCTGAGTAGTTAGACACTTGCCATTTAAATCCTTTCTCAGTTGGTGGCCCTGGAAGACATGCAGGTGCTACAAACCCCTGACAGTCTGCCCCTTCACTGTAGGCTGTAGTTATTAGACTTCAAAGATCAACAGTTAGGGCCGACCTGGTAGAATACGAAGAATGACCTGAGTTGGGTTTGGATTTAGGGAGTATGTGGACATAGTGTGGATATAGCAGGAGAGGCTAAACTGGGGGCAGATGAGGTTAGAACTGGAAGGTCGGCCTGCTTTCACCAGAGCAGAAAAATTGGTTTACTTTGTTACTAATCAAAAGCAAGGGAGACTTCTCTGAAATTTGTTTGGGGGCTTGGAATCTAAAAGTTCTGTTTCTAGATGTAAGCATTTCTCCTAGCCTTAAATTAGATGTGTCGTGTTTTGTACGGAAATGAAACTAAATGGAATCTTTCATGGTTTAAATTTCTTTTCTCAAATAAGAATAAGCTGATGTTTTTATTGCTAAACATTTGAGAACTTAAAAGTTGAAAGATGTAACTATTTTTATATCATACTTTGGTGCATGAAATGCCTTTATATACAAACTTTCCCAAATTTTCTTTCCAGCTTAAGGTTCATGGTAGTTTTGATCCAAGAAAACCAGATGCCTTCATGAGGACAGCTTCCTCATTTGAAGGCCATGAACATCACAAATTTTCTTTCTTTCTTTAAAAAAAAATAAATAAACTAAGAGGAAATACCGGGATGGTTTGTTTGAGGAGGGGGTGTAAGAATCTTGGAAAAGGAATAACTTACTCAGTGATCATTCCTGTTCTTGGCTATTATATGATGTGTAGTTGGGTTTATAGTACAAATCCTGAGTAGAACAATTTGAGATTCCTAACCCTTTCCTAAAAAAGGCTAAGTAAAATACCATCTAATTATGTGTAAGAATTTGGTTCCATTTAAAACAGTATTTGCTATTTAACTATAAGATTCAAAATACGTTAAAGAAATGTAACAATTACTATGATTGTAAATACACCTTACATATACCACTGACCAGAGCCTCAAAAACCTTAGCTGAAAAGATGAAAATGAAAAACAAAATAGGCTTGTTTTCTTAGCTAAGTAGGTAGGCACTTCTAATCCATGTAACCTTTAAATTCAAACGCCTTATGTGTACTTTTTTTGTTGAGCTATAGATTTTATATCTTTCATTAGTAAAAAATACGCAAACTGTAACAATAAGAAGAAAAGCCGATGATTCTGTGAAACTGGATGCGTAAGATGTTATATAACCAACCGGTTTCCAACCTTTAAATCAGACACTAGTCAAGGAAATAATAATAACTTTAGCCAATGGGAAAAACATCCAGCCAGATTTCTCCCAGCTGTGTTTCTCCCCTCTGTGGCCTTCAGTAACTTCAATGGAAGTTTAGTGTGTTTAGGGAGAAAGATGGCCAGAAGAATCAAAATTATTAAACCAAAAAGGTCAATCTTCAAATTAAGTCTTGGACCAGGCACACTGCAAGAATAAGGTTAATCCCTTCCAATGTCCCAGTACTATGAGCAATATGGCTGATCAACCACAACTCAAATGGGGCTGATATCACGGGTTATTGTGCCAAAGGGGTGAGTGAAGGAAAAACAGTTGCTGGCTTTGAAATGTACAAATCAAGCTATTAGTGTTTCCTTAGCATTCCTTTTGATTTCCAACTTGAGCTTACAGTGACTGACTGCAAGAGATAGGAAAAATCCTCTGAGAAGACAGGTCCTTGGATTTCATTCCACATAAACAGAGGGCCAAGGAATTTTGACAAAATTGTTGCTCACAAAAAGTTGACTTTGCCTTTGAAGTTCTTGTGTGTTCCACATTTAAAGTCAGACACCTCCATTCATCCAACAGTAGCACAAGACCTTCAATAATATGATATAATGGCTTTATTTTTTTCAGATTAAAAAAGATCTTTCATAAGGTCCCTCTACATTCTGTTATAAAATCATCAGCTAATACATTTTCAAGGATTTGCCAGGTAAATAACCTGTGTTACCTTCAACTTTCAGGTCTAGCTGGCCTGATGTAATTTTTTAAATGGCCACAGATGTTACTAATAGTGGTTTAAATCAATTCCTACTAAAAAGAATGGAGTGCATGGAGTTCTTACTAACACTTTAAGGGGAAAGCTATTTGCCTCACTTTTATCCATAGGATTTAAATAAAATGTGTTAATATTGTCCTGTATTTTCTCCCCAGTTAGTCACTTAGATCCAAGATGATAAAATATTACAGTGTTGGTCAATGAAAATACTGACAAAATTTCTCAATACCCCCAATATTACAATAGTGTAATACAGGTTCTGAGAAACACCAGGATTGTGAGCTGCTCCTTCAAAAAGGGCTACTCCCACTAAACCTCATACTGCTCATTAGCACATTAACAGCTTGAAGTCCTGAGGTTAGACAAAACAAAACCAAACCTGTTTAATGTTGTCTAATGGAGAATTTCTCAAGCTAGCCTGAACACATCACTCCTTTTTCATGTAATTCCTAATGCCAAACAAACTTTGGGTCATGCATAGCTGTTTCTGTGTCTCTTTTTTCCCTTCCTAGCACAATGACTGCCCCATAGTAGGAACTCAATAAAAGATTTTTGTAATGAATAAATGGTAAAATGCATGGTTGTACTCTCAGAGGTTATGTAGAATGTATTATGTAATTTTATGAGACAAAGATCTCTGTTCTCTGTAGTAGCCTTTCCAATCAAGTTCATAGACAAAGAGTGCCATTTGTTCTGGACATTTGAATATAGTAAGTTAGTAAGACATATGGTGGTGGAAATAGAAGCATCTTCACAAAACATGAGACCAAGCAAGTATACGTTAAAGAACACAAAATGTAATTACGAAGGTATTGCTTTATTGCCCTTGTCCCTGTGACGAATTTTCCATCATGACCCAGTGGGATTCAGCTCCTGGATGTTTGACCTTTCATTAGCATTATTAGAAATCGTTCTCCACTGGTAGATTAGCATGTAAAGAGCATATGTTCTTAAAAACACTTTGACGTTGAGGAAGGCTGAGATGTTGAAGTAGATAGTACCGAATTATGAGGGGACTCTTGCGGAGTAAATCTCATGACACAGGAGTCTGGGAACTTAGAGTCTCGTGAGAGTAAAACCAATGACGGTCCAGAATAGGACGAAGTGACTGCAGCGTGATATTTGGCCACAAAAAGATAAATAGATTGTGCTATGAATTCTTTACAGTGTTCTACAATTCAGGTATCACTTGTAAATTCTTTATTGCCATTAAAAATGGATGATTGGAAATAAAATTTTAAGATACTGCATGTACTATCAGACTGCTGAGATGATGGATGCAACAGACCTGAGCATTTATAAAGTGGACCGTCTGGTATTATATGTGCGTATCTCCATGACATGTTATGACACACGATAATTTATTTGGGAGAAAGCATTTTAAAGAATCAATTGTATATAAATACTCCCTGAATCTAAAGTGCTGGCAACTTCTGCCTTGAGGGGACCTCATTTCCCTCCTGTTTGGCCAGTAATTTTTAAAAGATCGCAATTATATACCCAAATTTTGGTTCAAAAACTGTGGATGACCACACCTGAAAAAGGAAAATGCAAAGTGAAGAGTATCTCTCTTTCTCTGCTGGTATAGTTGCCAATGAGTTAGTTGTATGCCATTCACGAGCTGATATTACTTGGATTAGTTTAACTTCTACCATTCCCAAAGACCAAGCGTAGTGTTATTTTAGTCAGTGTTTGGCAATGTTAAAGAGCAGAAGCTGTAGATATGTCTGCTAGGTAATCCAGGCCAGACTGCAACAAGGACAGATACGCTATTATTTGTGAAGCACTCAGGTAGAGCAATAAATTACATTTTGGTTTTTTTTGCTTTCATAGTCCTCCTTTTTAGACGGTGGACTTGTTCCATCCATTGGTAAACTGGTGGCATCTTCCTTGATTGAAGGTGAATCTGGAGCAACTGCTCTTTTGGTAAATGCTGGTGAGGTAAGAGGAAAGACAAAAATAAACCTAAATGAATAAAATCCTTAGCTGACAAAACTGTATGTAATCACTGTATCTGATCTAGTTTTTTTCTAAACCTTACATGGACTAACAGACCTTCAGTGTAGGAATAAACGTAGCAAGTTCACTATATTTTGGAAAACATTTATTCATATGATTTAATTTGGGAGGGATCTGAAGAGTATCTCAGAGAGGAAGATGTGTGTTTGGTCAATAGATAACCATACAAAGCACACACAGAATTTTGGAGGGAGAAATGTTAAGGGCCTTCTTTTTACAGAATCTTTTTTGTTACACAAACTGAGACTAGATCCGGAATCCAGGTTAACAATTTTTCTACTACCTACTTACCTCCCTTCTGAGCTCCAGATGGGCATGTCCAACTACCTATGTGAAATCTGCCTGCCTGATTTCTAATCTCTGATACCTGCCCGTTCCTTCTTTTCTCCATCTTAGAAAGTGATATACAACCCCTCTCCAACCCTGGTTTCTCAAATTTTGGTTCCCTCCTTCCTCTGTCCTGTGTGCTCCCCCCATCTAATTTGGGAGTAAATTCTGAAGATTCTAACCCCCAAATTCACCCTAGTCCTTTGGCTTCACACCATCCCCATAATCATCACCTTAGCCGAAGCCACCATTTTCTCTCTTCCTGTTTTCACTGTATCCCCTCCTCCACACCACAACCAGAATTATCTTTCCAAAAGGTAAACCAGATTATGTCACTCTCCCACATAAGCCATCACCTCCATCCTCCAATGGCCTCCCAGGAAACTTAGAATGAAATCCAAACATGGGACTGTGGTGGAAAGGCTCCACTGGAACTTCATCTTTCCTTCCTCTCTCCCCTGACCCCCTCACTCAGCGCTCCAGCTCTCTAGAAGACCATACAAACCCCTTTTCTTCTCTGTGGCCTTTGTACGTATTACTCCCTCTCGGGAAAGCTCTTCCCACCCAATTTTAACTCAGCTGGTTCTTGCACTCAGGTCCCAGCTCAGCTGTAACCTCCTCAGAAAGGACTCTCCTAATCACTAATCTAAAGTCGTCCTGTTTCAAGTGCTTTCCTCTCATTTTACCTTCACCAATCACCTATTTAAATTGTTTACTTGCGTATCACCTGTTTCTTCTACACGATGAAGTGGTCTTTTCTGTCGTGTTCACTACTGTGTACCCCCCAAGCCAAAGAGGGAGCCTCCTACATAACGTTTTAGTAAATATTGTTTGAAGAAATGAATAGACTTATGGGACTTTTAGGAGACAGTCAATTGGCGATTTTCTGGCTGCTTTCTAGAAAGCATCTACAGAATACCCCGCACATCGTAATAGTCCGAACTCAGTTGTTTAAAGATATCTGACTCCTGGGGCGCCTGGGTGGCTTAGTCGGTTAAGCATCTGACTTTCGCTTAGGTCATGATCTCGCGGTTCGTGGGTTCGAGCCCCGCGTTGGGCTCTGTGCTGACAGCCAGCTCAGAGCCTGGAGCCTATTTCAGAGTCTGTGTCTCCCTGTCTCTCTGACCCTCCCCTGCTCACACTGTCTCTCTCTCTCTTAGAAATAAATTTAAAAAAATATATATATAAAAAAAGATATCTGACTCCTGACTAGTTAGTGAAAAGATCGTTTCACATACAAAAATCACTATCACATGAACCTATAAAATGGAGAGAGAGAAATGCTGTGCTTCCATGAAATAAATAAATCTTTCAGTGGACAAGAAACTTTTTTTTTTTACCTTTATCAGTACCTCTATGTTTTTTAAATCTTTATTTATTTTGAGAGAGAGCGTTCAAGCAGAGGAGGGACAGAGAGAGGGAGAGTGACAATGCAGGAAGGCTCCACACTGTCAGCACAGAGCTCAATGTGCCGCAGGTCTCCAGCTCACAAACTGTGAGATCATGACCTGAGTTAAAGTCGGTAGCTTAACAGACTGAGCCACCCAGGCGCCCCAGTAGCCCCACACTGTTAATACCACAAATCTTTGGTATTTTATTCTGTTAGTCTAAGGACAGACTACATATGAGGCAGTTCACAGTTAGCCAGTGGATCCTGAAGTACAACAGAGAAGTGAAAAGAGTGTGCTGTACTTGCTGTGGATAAATGATTTTTCATTGGAGGCACTTAAATTCCATATAAAGTCACCTCAAAATACAGACTGAGAATAGTAACTTTTCATAGCAATGTAAACTGAGGTAAGAAAGTGACAGTTCCTTTCGGCAACTTTCATTGATTTGCTTTTGTAAGAATATCAAGTTAAATTAATATATAAGATTTACATCTAAATCTTACATAATCCACAGATAGCATCCCCCTGCCACCATGAAAAATCATAGTCCCTTCCTTTGGGGTTTATTTTAACGAACATTATTTACAACAGTTTTAGAATTCCAGAAAATTGGAAATCTGCATTAATTTTTAAAATTTAGTACCAATTCCACAAACATTAGGCATTTTAATCTCAAAGGACTCGAGATTTCGAGAAATCATCAGCTTACCACAGCCCTCCCTCAAATCCAGTCTGGTCCTGGCCCCAAGAGAGAGGGCCCTGCTTCGGATTTGTGTTCCTTTAGCCTAAAAGGAGCTATACATGGAGACTAGTGGTCAGTCACTACTTATAAAAAGTAAAAATGACAGTTTCAAAAGCTGGCATTATTAAGTCTCTCTTTCTAAGCCCCCACTGTCTTAGAGGCTGAAGGTAATGGAATCCAAGCCTTCTAAAAGAGTGTCCTGAATCACGGCCATCGCTTCTAGCCAGCCAGGATAAATTTGGTAGTAATCATGGCTCTAAATAATGGATTTCTGTGTTCCTATTTCCAATGGTAATATAAACTTACAATTTATACATTTCTTCCCTTCTTCCTGGCAGAAGGAATCTACCTTTTCTTGAATTGACCTGAACTACACAAAGCTGACTTAAATTACTACTTAAAACAAACTTTCATTAATGCTGGACCATTTCAGAGACCACAAATTATGCAGTATTTTCCCATTTCCTTTGTTTTTTCCATGGTCAGTGATTCTACGCTTCAGTTTGGTCACAGTTTGACAGGGCACCTAAGTCAGCAGAATGAATGCCTTAGCATCTATGGCATAGACAAAACGGCCTCGTCAAGTACAAATCCCAACTTGAGTAAGAAGGAGCCTGTTCTGTGGGCTCATAAACTCATGTCTGCCTCAGCTCCGACAGTTATTTACTCCTTACATCTCTATACAGGTCTAAACTGCTCTAAACTCCAACCCCCAGCTTTCATGTTCTGTTCAGAAGTTAACAAGGAAATCGAATACTTGCTAGTCAGACATAAAAGCTGGGGTGTTCTCAGTAGCATTTTATTTTTACAAGATGCCTTTTTAGCCAAAGTGTACATACACCTATCAAACAGCACCAAAGGGCCACACAGAGAGACAGCAGCCTCTTCCCTCCTCCCTCCCAATCCCACAATCCTGCACGCCAGAGTCAACCGCAGTCAACTCTGTTAGCTTTATTTTCTGTATTGACTTCAATTTTTGTAAGAAAAAAGAAGCTTATATTGCTATTTTCTGATTTATCATTTTTAGACTAATCCACACCCATCCACTTTCCTTCACCCCATCCCCCTTATAGAGTTACATGAGAACTTCTAGTTGTGTCAGTCGTATTTATAACATTATGACTACGTAAATATGGCTCACACAAGCCTAATAAGGATACTATGACAGTGTTTCTTTTCTTGCCCATTTCCCCCTCCCCCCCGAGTTATTAACTGACCCATGTTTTTATTTTTGTTTTTTTATTTGCTCTTCTTCTGTGACTATCCTTAAATATTTCTAACTGCTCAATGAGATTTGCCATATGTCTTTCAATAGTTTTTCTTCTAAGTGCTCAACTGAATCAAATCAACTGAATCAAATAACCTGACAGTTTATTTCCTAAAGATTTTCCCAATGGAATCTTTCCTTTCTTCTATAGCAGTCTGAGAGAACTAAGCATGAGTCCAGATTGAAGGGGCCCACCCATCAAATAGCTAGAAAAGCAAATAAATAAGACCTGCAGGGAGGCAAATCATCACAAAACTCACTGGGGATAAACAGAGGATCCTAAAGGGTCCCAGGGCTGAGGGTTGGGTGGTAGTGATGGGGAAGAAGATCACTTCTGAGGAGTGGGGTCAAAACAAAAAGACCTAAGGTTTTTCAACAGCAACATTAGATTTGGAAGAGAAGACTGCAATGACTTCAGAAGGAAAGTCACTTTCAACCTAGAATTTTATAGCTAGCCAAAGTCTCGTCAAGTGTGAATAAAAGAAATCTATTTTCTGAAGTACAAAGACTGAAAGTATTTACCTCCCTTTTCTTTCCTTGATGTGCTAACCACAAGAGAAAGGAGTGAGACAAACAGAGGAAGGCATGTGTTCTGAGAAACTTGGGCATCAGCACAGGAAGAGGGTGAAGAAAAATCTCCGGATGACAGCTGGGTGGGCCCTTGTCACCTGCCCACTCCTGGCCCTTGTACTCTCCTCTCAAGACTGTCCCTGATCAGGTACTTTTCCTCGTGAATGGAGTTCCTAAGTATCTTTTCTCTCCTACTGTCCCATCCTTTTTCTACCATTTTCTTTGTGGTTTCCTCAACTTTGTTTCCTGCCTTTCTAGTTTTTCATATTTATTTTAGAGAGAGAGTGCACGAGTGGGGTAAAGGGGCAGAGGGAGACAGAAAGAATCTCAAGCAGGCTCCATGCCCAGTGCAAAGCCCAACATGGGGCTCGATCCTACAACCCTGGCATCATGATCTAGCTGACATAAAGAGTTAGACTCGCAACTAGTGAGCCACCCAGGTGCCCCCATATTTTAACATTCTGAGACCTCTTATATTGTGTTCCTTTTACTAGCATCTTGCTCTTTTTTTTTTTTAACAGATGTAATATTTCTATCTCTGAGGGCATTAACACTATTTTAAAAGGCACATTCTGTTCTCTGTATGATCAATTTATTGTAGGCTCTATTTCTCTTTGTTGGTTGAGATCTCTTTTGGAGGTTTGAAAGGAGGTTAAAGAAAAATTACAGGACAGTTTCTATAACTAAGCTGAAATTGTGCTACAAAAATGGAGAGGCATTCAGGGTAATCCTGATCCACTTCTAAAATACCACATTGTGAAAAACACATAGAAATTTCAAGGTCCATCAGAAAAGTAAATACAAAGAACTATGATTTCTAGAAATAAGTTCAATTCAACCACTGAGAGTTATTAACAATAAGGCACTTATGATTAAAATTTTTAAATCAATTATACTTTCAATTTTACAGTATAGACTGTAATATGTATTTCCACATCCAAGTTATGTATTCAATGATATTTTTTCCTATTCTTATTTAACTTTATTTCCTTTTGAAGCAGTATATTTATAGAGAAACCTATGGCTTCCTGTGAGGAACATATCTTAGAGAAATGACCACTGCTGGTCTTGAAATGCTGCTGAGTGAAGAGCTGGATGTAGTTTCTTTCACTGCCTGTCATATATTAAATAAAATCTAAAAGTTTTGACATTTTCCCCCAGAGTCTCCCAACCACTACTGTCTAGGTGCCTTTCTATGGAGCCTTAGGAAAGTCGGCATGGCAAAATTAAATAGCAGTAGAATAATGACCTCTATGCTCATATCCTGGTGCTGATTTATCTCCAGGCTCCCAAGTGTCTTAATGGGTGGGATACTACGATTGATGGTGCTTTGTCCCCACTCTCCTCCTCCATGTTTACATTCATAAAATAGACCTGAGAAAAATTTTCCATTTCTTTATATGAAACACAAAAAATTTGGCCTATGTGTATATCAGATTCTGAGGTCCCATAATCAGCTTGAGATACAATCCATATTTTTTAATTAAAATTTTTTTAATGTTTATTATTTATTTTTGAGAGAGTGAGAGACGGAGAAAGACAGGGTATGAGCAGGAGGGGCAGGGAGAGAGGGAGGCACAGAATCTGAAGCAGGCTCCAGGCTCTGAGCTGTCAGCACAGAGCCTGATGCAGGGGTGGAAGCCACAAACCATTAGATCATGACCTGAGCCAAAGACACTTCACCAACTGAGCCACCCAGGCGCCCGGAGATACAATCCATACTGAAGGGCAGCTGCCAGATTAGAATAGCAGGGATTTTATGCAGATATATAAAATCACTTGCTAAAATGGTTAGGACAGGAAAGAGAAGGTGCTCAGCCTCTGGAATAAAATAATCATGATATAATGAAAACCAAACCATTTATCAGAAGCTGATAAATATTTATTCAATGAATCCATGAATATAAATCAGCAAAAATGAGAGTTATCACTTTTGGATCTGACCTACTTCTTTGTGGCTTATTTTGGTATTGTATTTTGTAGCAACCTGCATTTTTTAAATGACAGAGCTGTCAGATTTGATATACAAACTCTATGCCCATGGTTAATTGAGGACCTAAATGATTATCTACATAAGAATCCATGAAATAACATTTGAGATCCAATGGCTTGGATAAAAGTGGACTTAAAAAAGGAGTCATATACTCATTCATCTAATATTAATTGAGCATTTACTATGTTCCAAGTTCTATGTAGGGCGTGGAGGAAACAGTGGTGAACAAAACAGACATCACTCCTATCATGGCATTCACACTTTGATGAAGAGATGAATCACTAAACAAAAAGTTACTCAGATAAAAAAATTTTAGTGTATTATGAGCACTTATAATAGACACGATACTTAAACTTGCAGATTCCAAAGGCTTCTTTAAGGACATGACACACAACCCAAGACCTGAATAAGTATAGTAAGAAGAGGGATAAATGGTGGGGATGGCATCCTGTGTCAACAGATTCACACCTTGTGGACATTGGTAACATTTTATCCACATTTAAAGGATATTCACAGAGTGAAATCTAGCCAGTAACCAAATCAGTATCCTTATTCTTTACACAAGATTATATATTTCTGAAGAGTTCTATGAAAAGATTTTCTATTTTTTGATGACTTCAATTTTATAATATCATCTAACTTCCTTTACCTGCTCTTCCACAGTTTCCAGCAACCTCCATACAAAAATGTCCTTAAGTAAAATCATTACTTTTGGTGATTCATTGTAAGTTTTCAGAGAAGTGTAAGGTCTAAGAAGAAGGGATTCTGTACAAATTTTAGTAAACTGGGTAATATAAATGTATCGGGGGGCATGTTACATGTATGATTCTTAACAACAATTTCTTCAAACTCTTAACATGAATATTACTATCATGTACTTGCCTTACATTTTAATCTCTTCATGAGTTGCCTTTCCTTAAATCCAATTTAAAAACTAGTATGGGACTTGATTACTTACAATTGAAGTGTGAAAATCGCGGACTAGACAGGAAGTGGCTGTGATCAGGCCAAGATGGTGAGTGGTCTAACCCATGAGCATGGGAGCTCTCAGCAAAGATTTCGTCATCCTAAAACAACAAAGTGCTTCAGTTCAATGATTACAAAATGTAAGGACTGGGATTCGTTTAACTGTACTGAAAATGAAAGTGAACCTCAATATACAAGCTATGTTATACAACAATTTAATTGTAAGAAAAAATAGGAGTACGTTAAAGAAAATATGAAAAAATTAAAAGAGAGAGAGAAGGAAGTCACCCATGGCTATAACAGCATGACATATTTCTTTCCAGTCTTTTTTTCCTGTGGATGGGATTTATAAATGTTGTTCTAAAACTGTGTTCTTCATTTATTTACATTAATACTCTAAACACTTTTGAAGTCACTATGTTATCCTAACCTTTAGCTTATGTGTTACTCATTTACTATGGAGTGGATAAACTATGCTTTCCTCCGCGATTGCTTTATTCGGCACTTAGGTGGTTTCCAATGTTTTACTCCTATAAATAACACTGTGAGAGTGTCTTTAAATATATAACCTTTTCTATATTTAGGACTATTCCTTATGACAAATTCTTAGGTGGAAATACTGGGTCAATAAAAACAATTTGATGTTTTTAAATACACTTAGCTACACTGCATTCCATAATGGTTATACGAATCCTTTTACTCATTCAACAAATATTTAACACATAAACTACGTGAATACAGAATAAGGCCCTCTCCTCATGGATTGTATGAATGTGTCCTTGTACTCGAATCTTAGCTAAAATGGGAATTAATTTTAACTTCAAGTAATTTATTAGATTAAAAACAGATGCTTTAATGTATTTTTCTGTAATAGTGAAATTGCAATTTTTTTTCTCTTGAATGTGTTCTAACCACTTACATGATACTTTTTCTTTTTTTCCCCACTCATTCATTCATTCAACAACAATTTATTGGGTACTTAGTGTGTGCTGGTGAAAGAGCAAACAAAATATTGAAGTACACAGTTATGAAATCTTCAGGCTTGCAGAAGAGAAAGGCACCAAATAAACTATACAAAATAAACCGTAATGAAAAATTATGATGAGTACTATAAGAAGAATAGGAAATCATTAAATTTAGATTAGAGGTCCAGGGGAGGCCCCTCTGGGAGGTGATATTTAATGCAATATTTGAATGCTGAGTATGAATTGACCAGGCAAAAACTTATGGGTGGAGGATGAGGAAGTGAGAGGTAAGGGGGAGCAGGAGATGGCAGTTAGGGACTGACGTTCCAGACTTGTGTGAAGGTGAAGACATGAAAGCATTTAGTGTGTTTGAAGAATTGTAGGAAGGCCCATGACTTCTGCACAATGATCTGGGGGTAGGGGTGAATACAATGAGATCCAGAGGTGGGATGTGGCTCTGGGATTTCTTTTTCTTAAGTGCCATCACAAGGCAATCAGCAGTTGTAAGGAAATTCAGATGTATATTTCTCAAAGATACTCTGGTCTCTATGTGGAGAACAGACTGGTATTAAAGTGGGAAAACCAGTGAAAAAACTGTAATTGAGGATAGCTGTGGGATCAAGGGAGAAGGGATCACCAATGCTGCCAGAGTCTAGGTGGTCCGCATATATCCCTCAAAACATGGCATCACAGAACAGGGCCTCATGACACAGGACTATTTGATGAATTAGTTGTCATTCTCTGTATCAAGTACAAGTTAACATTTTATTTGTCACATATGTATGCAGGCAAATACAAAAGAAAGGCCCAAACGAATGATTTTATATAGAATTATAAAAGGCCCATTTATTCTGAGCTAAAAGCATGGACATAATCCTTAGATTGTTCAAGAAAATTAGCCTTTGTGTACCAAAAGGCAGTTTAGGTCTATTTCAGATTAAGGCCGTGATGTTTTTAACCAAGCGACTTATAATTTTTACTAATTATGGGTATTTCATAAGAAACTAGAAGTCATTCACTATAGGATCTCTGGAAAGAAAAGGACATACATTGTGCCCCCAGTGTATTTCAAGAGCTACTTTAAATGAGCTGACACAGGACAACAGAGCTAGCTTATCACAGTGCAGACATGAAATACTTAAGGCCTGGGTGGAACTGGAAGGTGCACAAATGAAAAGGAGAGTTATGTTCTCAACCACTGCTAGAAATCTCCATTTAATTATGGCTGCTATATGAAATGAAGCATGAAAGAGAAAGGCATAATAAATGGCTTCCCACTAACAGAGGCTTTGATCATTATGGGCCAATAAGAAAAAGAAAAAATGAGGGAAGCAAACATGTACTTTTTGCCCACTGATAGATACCTGGGCTGAAAAAAACAGTCAGAGAACAGGATGAAACACAGTGCAAAGACAGCCTCAAAATGAGCCTCTCAGATGAAGGATAAAGCACCCAAAGACATTCAGATCCTATTCATTCTTCCCAAAAGGCACTGTTTTAAATTTCTAAAACAAAATCAACTGGTATAAAAGTGTGAGTTATATTTTTTCTATTTACAAAAAAAAAGAGAATTTATATTTTCAGTTATAAATAAATCAGCTTATTGGCATATGACAATTAAAATATGGCACTGACATATTTCATTCCTAGCAAATTTGGAAAATACAGAAGAAAATGAGAAGAAAATAATGCAATAAATTTAAAAATAATTTTACGGGTATGTTTTCTGGTTCTTCTTTATAAATATCTTTTTATATTGAGATCATCATTTGTTGACAATTTTGTCTCCCAGTTTTTCATGTACCATTAGATATGGGAATTCCTCTACTATTGTCGTTACCATTACCATAGTCTATTTGACTAATCTCCCATTGTTGGAAATGTAAGGCTGATTTCAGGCTTTTTTTCCCTATTATAATTTGACAAACATCTTGGTGAATAAAATTAGTCCACATTTTAATTTTTTTTTTAATATTTTATTTATTTCTAGGAGAGAGAGAGAGACAGCGTGAGCAGGGGAGGGTCATTGAGAGAGGGAGTCATAGACTGAAACAGGCTTCAGGCTCTGAGCTGGCAGTCAGCACAGAGCCCGACGCGGGGCTCGAACCCACGAACCGCGAGATCACGACCTCAGTGAAAGTCGGACGCTCAACCGACTAAGCCACCCAGGCGCCCCGAATTTGTCCACATTTTAGATTTATTAACATAGATTTCTAGAAGTAGAATTATGAGGTGACACATTTTAGGGCTGTTTTTAATACCCATTTAATCTAACTTGTCAAATTTATTGTCAGTAATCTGATATTCATAATATTTCTTAAAAACCCTCTTAGTGCCTATGGGAGTTCTAGTAATATCCCTCTTTCAGTCTTAATATTGGCATTTGTACCTTTTCTTTTTCCTAATCGAGATGGGTAGAGGCTTTTAAATTTTATTGCTCTTTCATTTTCATGCCCCTCACTCATTTTTCCACTTTCTATTTCATTGATTTGTGCTCTTTATTATTCCCTTCCTTTTACTTAATTTAGGTTTATTTGTTTTCTAGTTTCATAAAGTGGAAATATGGATTATTGATTTGAGACTTTTCCTCTTTTGTAACATACACATTTAATGTTATAATTTTCTCTCCAGGCACTATTTTAACTGAATCCCACAAATCTTGATAAATTGTGCTTTTATTTTTATATAGTTAAAATATTTTCTAATTCTCCTTTTGATCCCCCAATGGTTATTTAGAAATATGTTGTTTATTTTCCATCTAGGAATTTTCCAAATATCTTTCTGTTATTGATTTCTAGCTTCTTTCCATTGTGGTTAGATGACCATACTTCGCATAATTCCAATCATCTTAAATTTATTGAGAATTGTTTTATTGCCCAGAATATAGTCGATATTGGAGAATGTCAGATGTGTACTTGAAAATTACATGTAATTAGCTGTTGTTAGGTGTACTATAAATGTTAGTTAAATCTAGTTGCCTGATAGTGTTGCTCAAGTTTTCAATATCTTTCCTGATTTTCTGCCTACTGTTTTATCCATTACTGAGGGATGTTGAAGTCTTCAGCTACTATAATCATGGATCTATTTTTTCCTTATAATTCTATCAATTTTTACGTCATATATTTTGACACCCTGTTAATAGGTATGTACAATTTATGACTAATACCCCTTTCCTTTAAAATTGTTGACTTTTTCAACCACTCATATTCCTTCTTTTCATATATAGAAAATGAGGAAGCTTAACTCTAATACATCTTTAAGTTGCAACATTTTCTAGGTCTTCAAAAGACTGTCAGAATCCCTCCTATTACCTTGAAATTTAACTAATGAAGTGAACCCTAAGAGAACACCCCCAAAGAAAAATATCTCACAATCCCTTTGAACAATCAACATACCAAATACGAAAAAATAACAAAAACAATCTTCCATATTCTCCAATTTTATATTGATATTTAATTTGTGGAATTTCTATACAATTAACTTCTACAAGGTAACCTATGATGAATGCTTCTTTCTAATCCTTACCTATTTTTCAATCAAATACTTAAACATTTAAATGGAAATTCTGGTTAAAAAGGAAGATTCCTTGTAATTTTAGGAATCCTAGCTTTTGCTTTTTACCAATTCTTATATTCTTAGCACAAGGACCTATTTTTATTGCTGTCTTAAGTCTCAACAAGCTAGTTAGCCAGAATTCCCTGAAAAAATTCCACTGGGTGAAGGGACTTGCATTTTCTAATATTTTCCCTGGGTTTCTTCCACTTCTCTTTCATAACCCACATTGTAATTGGTTTCTTAAAAGCAGTTCCAACCTGACTAAATCTCTTTGCTAAACTGATCTCTAATGATTAATATTTAATGACGCCCACCAAGTATTTTTCTCCCAGGAATATTGTAAGTTCAAAGTTTAGAAGACAGATGATACATTTAATTTTTTTTTTTAATTTTAATTTATCCAACCCTTCCCCTGGAGAAAAGGAAAAAAAAAAAAAAACAAACCCACATGTATTTCTGAATCTGTGGCAGCAATATTTTCCTGAATTTGTCTCTTGCCTAACAATGCACCATACCTGCATGTCTTCTCCACTCTTAATTCCCAATTCTCTGTCAGTGTTCCAAAAAGCTTAACCTTTTCTTCAGTAAATTTGATTCTTATATGGAAGTTTGGCTGGGCAGAGAGTTTACTTAAAGCTTGCCTTCCATATCTCAACCTGCGTGGCTGCAACTCTAGCTTTTAATTCTAACCTCAATGAGAGTAAGGCTTTCATTGGCTCTCTCCTTCCATCTACCCAACCCAATATTCCAGAATTTAGCACAGTGCCGTTTGCATTAAGGAACTCAAAAATGGTCATGTAGGCTCATTCCTTGGCCAAAGTACAAAAATTAAAGTTTGCTATGGCTGAAGCTGGGAAATAAGAGACTGCCATTCTCATACTCTCAGTTTAGGGCACTGGAGTGGATCATGTCTAAGTCCTCTGGGAACCAACACTTTATGATTCTAATCTGTCTGAACAACCAGCACTCTAACTATGCAAACTATCTTTGCCACAGGAAATTCAAGTTTATGTAACAGAACTGTAAACCTAAAGCCACACTCTTCACAGATGAAGAGACTCATGTAAATACTGTGCCAGATCAGGCCACTTGATTAATCTTTATTCAATTGATATTTTTTTGTATATAATTTAATATTCCTAATGACTCACTAATGAAAAAGATGGTACTTATTTTTTTTAATGTACTTCATATTTGGATCCATATGATTTTAATCCAATTTCAGAAACTAAATCTACTCACAGTGAATAAAAATTTGCCATAAATAAGGGCACTCAAGAGTATGTGCCACCAACTTATGAAACAAAAGGAGAAATCAAAGATGTTTTAATAATGATGCCTCATTGGAATCAGTGATTATTCTCTTAAAGTGACTGTTGTAAAGGAAACTGATTGTTTGGATAAGTATGTTATGACATTTTTAATTAAAACTATTAAGACAATTAGTATTCCTTATATTTTAGTATCTAGAATTCTGAATTCAAGATGATTAAAAGTGTTATCTTTATAGGTGAATTTCTCCACAATCTTTCCTAATTCTCTTGTTCAGTAAATTATTGGGAAGGGTAGAAATTTGGTGCTTATCACAGGGAACTAGGTTTGGTAGAGTAGGGCTCAGTTGGGTTAAAAAAAATTCATGTCCTCACCTATGTATCCTGATGATTCCTAAAGTAGCACTTTTGACCCAGTGCTATTTTCAAATTTTGTAACAAAGAAAAACCCCAACTCATTTGGCAATCTTTTGTNAGATGGAATCAACTAGTTAAATATTATGGCTGGCATGTTATTATTGATCATTTCAAAACAATAAAAATCTCTTCAAATTTCAGCATGATTTGATTGCCTACAAAGTTTCAGATGAGTCATTTAAGCATGACTGGAAAAATAGCATTTAAATTTTTGTTAGAATTCCAGAAAGACTGAAGCTAGGGAAAAAAATTAATCACCAATTTAACATGTATAATAGTATACTCATTGTATACTGGAGTTAAAATAAAGCAGGTAGTGTTCTCAAAAGCATTTCTCAAATTTCAGTAATCTCCTACAGTTATACTATTTCCTTTTATGTTAAAGATTAGCCTTGCACCCTAAGTCTCTATATAGGAGAGGCTTAAAGAATGGGAGATTGGTTGAGAATGGGGAAGGCCTGGAGCTACATTTGCTTAGCAGTTGATATATTATTTCTTAGCAAACCATGGAGACAGGTGGCTATAAATGAGATACCTGGATTATTATGGGGTTAAAGCGGCTCAAATTCTCCCATGGCTAATCCTATTGTTTCTAAGCAACATCTGTAAAATTACCTGAATAATAATACACTAGTGATATATTTTAATAGTTATTAAATAAAAATCACCTATAATCTCGAACTGCACCAGGAGTTATGCATAGCCTGCTTTAGCAGCTACTGTTGTAGAAGATTTAAGATATGTACAGAAATAGCTGACATAAGAGACGAAGTGCTAACAGCCATTAATTGCTATCAGCAAAGTATAAACAAATCATGGAGAGATTCAAGGAGGGAGAAATAGCTTCCAGGAGAAAAGCATATACTTACATCATACGCATGCTTACATTGAACAAACATGACAAAGGGCTTTGGCAAACTCTGCCTTTGTGAACTGTGCTGAAAGCCATTGTCAACACTTCCTCACCTACCTCATCTTATCCTGCAAAACATCTGCTTCTTTTAAAAGACGTTATGTACTAATGTCTTCAACTAGAAATTGAAAATCATGATTTTTCTTTCAGGAGGAGGAAGGAAGGGAACAAAACATGTCTTCTGTGATTTTACTATAAAATCCACTGCTAATTAAAGCTACGTATTTAGCATGAGTGAAGAGCAAAAAGGGCGGGCAGCAAACAGGGATTTCTTGGACAAAACCATGCTCCTTTGTGAATTCAGATTAGGAATGCTATGTTGATTTTTGAACATCCTGTTCTATTTGAAACAGCTGGGGCAGCAAGGAAGCCTGTATGTCCTACAGAAACCCAATCAGATGAAAGAGAGGCCATGAAATGCTTCTGTTGTCTACACAAGGAGACAAAATGTGTCAGATTCAACTCTGAATTCCAAACATAAACTTTTAGATCGGGCTTTGTCCAGTTAACCTGGTCAGCTTCATACGATACTATGTTATGCTCTCAGAAACTGTGGACGGACGTTGGTCCTGCTGAGAATCTCAAACGGTTTGCAGAAATTGGATCCTTTTATTCTCTTTAGTTTTTATTTAAATTCTAGTTACTTAACACACAATGTAGGATTAGTTTCAGGTGTACAATACTGTGATTCAACACACCCATACATCACCTGGTGCTCATCATGTCAAGGCCATTCCTTAATCCCCATCACCTATCTCACCCATCTGGTCGCCATGGAAGTAAACAGCAAGAGATCGCTGTAGCCTAGGCTGAAAGAATCTGGCTTCTGTGCTTCCTGCTAGCCCTTTTCTCTGCCAGCAGGGGGGTTGTGCTGGATGTCTCACCGCCTTCTCACAACAGCAATAAAATGAGAGAAGCCAGTTGCCAATATGGTTCTGTTATTCCAACAGATATCTGTCAGCCAATAGTAATGCAGTCAGAGTTCTACAGCTGTAATGCTAAAAGTAATCCTCTTCCAAACAAATGTGCATAATAGTACACTTCCCTGTGCCTTGTCATTACAAACCTCTTTTCAAAAGCCTTTGAAGCATCTTTCTTTGGCTGCAATGTATTGAGACTTCCATTACTATAGTTACCCTTTTCTCTTTTGTACTACAGTTTGTGTGAAGGCTTTGAATTCCTGAGGGTTGGTAATGACTTTTCTTATCATGGCATTGTCTCTAGCTCCTAGCAGCGTGCTTGTATATAGTAGAGACCCAAATGTTTGTTGAATGTTATCTTCAAACAACAACATGAATATCCTACAATTAGAATGGAAGCTCCAAAAAGGCAGGGAGCTTCATGTCTTTTGTTCACTGAAGTGAGTCGATGCACCTAGTAAGTTTGTGGCGCATAAGTGACGCTCAGTGCATATTTGTTGAGTGCATGGATAGGTATTATGAGTTTCCAAAGAGCCTGGAAAGTACTTATTTGACTGGTAAATAAAGAAGAGGAAATATTGTCCCTATGTGTAAAGGAAGTAAGACTAGATTGGCCATTTCCCCTTTCTTCAGACCAGCGGTTGGCAAACTTTTTCTTTAGAGGGTCAGAGAGCAAATCTAGGCCTTTTGAGCCATTTAGTCTCTGTTGCACCTACTCAACTCTGATGCTGAGTGTGAAAGCAGCCACAGACGATTTGTGAATAAATGAGTGAGGCTGTATTTCAATTAAATTTTATTTGCAAAAGCAGCTGGCAGGCAAGATTTGCCCCACTGGAGGCAGTTTGCTGATTCCTGCTCTAACACAATTGTGCAAGAATTATCTATTAGGATTAAGACAGATAGGTAACGACTTCCTCTGTGAAGACCATGCCTTCTGCATCTTTTTACATCCTGCATTCTCACCTCTAACGGGTAGCACAGGGCTTTGCAGTGTGGTAGCGGCACAGTATGTTTGTAAAATTAAACTGAATCCTACAGTAAGTGATTTCCCAGAACCACAGTTGTTAGTAGAACCAACAAATTCAAGTTGCTGCAATGTGCCTTTTCTTTGAACTCTCCTAGCAAAATATGTGGGAAGTTAAGAGGTGCAGAAATAATGTCAAATAAAACTAGGACACCTTCTTTCTTGATAGAGTACCAATGCCTCTTACTTGAGGCATATTCTTTAGGATGTCAATAATTAAACAGAGGTAGCTCTTCTGATTGTCCACAAAGCCAGGAAACGATGAACCACTGTCTCACTGCCCGTCTGAGCTTATGCTTCTTTTGAAACTTTTTCAATGAATTATTTTCACAAAAAGCATATAAGCAAATCATTGTTGGTATCTACAACTGGCCAAAATGTGCTCCCACATTTTTTTGCTCCAACGCCTACAAAAATATGATATTCTCATGAGTGTTGAGTTAGATGACTGCATTATTTCAGGCCAGACATTTGTTACAAATGGTGATGGTCTACATATTCATTGCTGAAAAGGATCAATGTTTTAAAATGTCTAAGTAATACGAATGTGGAACAATGTCATCACAAAGCGTGCTATGCAGCCTTTTCTTATACTTGTACTACCTATTTGGAAAATTTTCAACTTATTTCTCATTTTGCTAAGTGGTGGCCTCACTTACAAACCAGGCCTGATTTCCATTTCAGCTGCAAATGTAATTTTAAAGAGAACTCCAACAAGATGACTTGCTGAACATGTTACACATTCATAGCTTTGCCATATGCTGTTATGGAAATTACAATGATTTAAAGCAATTTGGGTGTCACTAGACAGTACTGATTCACCTGATACCAAATCTAGCTGTAGTGGGAAATAATGCTTTAAATGTTTCATTTGCATCTAGACCTCTGTTGAACTGAGAGACATGTATTGTTTATGTATTTTTGGAGACAACTGACTTTCACATGTTAAAAATACCATCCTACATTTGCTGATTTCTAGAAAAATGAAGGCACTGAGGTTCAAATATACACTATGATAGCTTAGTGTCCAGGATATGGATTACTGAAGTCAGGCAGATTTAGGTTTTAACCCTGGTTCAACCATTTGATTGCTCTATAACCTTCCATGGTAGAAGAGGAAAACTAATGGTGCCAACCTGACAGGGTTGCTCTGAGGATTAAATGAGATAATACTTATATAAAGCCTGTGACATCTACAAAAAGAGCAATTTATGTGGTTGGCTACACAATGAGTAGTTGTGATTATTAGCTACTGCTGCCTAACTCTTGTGCTTGTGTTGAAGGTTAGTTCAACAGCCCCTGTAAGTGGTGGAGAAACGCTTGAGTATTTGGGACCCGATGGAGGTGCTGGAAGCTGATTTAGTGAAATTAGGATATGCTACATGACATAGCAAGGTCACTATTATAGTCAATAATACCAAATGACAAAAAAAAAAAAAAAAAAAAAAAAAAACAGAAGGAAAAGGGCACAAAGTCACAAGATGCCCTTTTCACAATGAGAGCATCAATAATGTCACATAACTGTTGTTTTGATTTGGGATGGGACGAGTGGAGAGCTCATTTTAAGCATGCTACGGAAGGACTTATGGAAATCCACAGTGTCTTTATATCCACTGAGCATTCTATCCAATTACATTCAGAGGAGGGAAGAAGTTTCTTAGAAATAATTACATTTGGCTGTAATAAGTGAATTCATACTGTATAATGAATATTCCTACATACTGAGGTCTGTGAGAATATAAAAAAGACAGAAGAACCTTTGCTTCCTCCTCCCCCCAAACGGACTTGGGAGTATACATTCGAATATAGATAGATTCTCTCTAAGCCAGTGTTCTGAATGGGGGACAAACTGGGGGATGCTGGGTGGTATCTGGGGACACGTTTTGATGCCATAACCTGTGATGGAAGGTGCTACTGGCATCTGGTGAGTAGAATCTAGGGTTGCTGCTAGATGTCCTATAGGGCATAGGACAGGCTCCATAACAAAGGCTTCTCTGGCCTAAATGTTAATGCCAAGGTGGAGAAACCCAGCTCTAAGCTAATAACTGTTCGAGGTCAAATGGGTTTAAAATCACCCACACCCCTCATGGATCTTGGGGAGACTCCAGCGAAGGGCAGGCTTTTTGTCAATATAGTCAAATGTTCCCAGTCTCCTGTGTTGATTCCACACTAATGAACCATATGCTGAAGGAGATGAATGGAGTTCATATCCTCAGGGGAAAAAAAGGACTATAAATGCCAGGACTGTAGTTTACAAAGTACTATGTGTTACTTGACCTTCTGGAGACTTCAGCACTGACAGTGGCTAGATTTATGCAAAGAGGAAGGCAACCACCTAAGCCGAGTCTCTGGCCAACCTACAGACAAGGGGTCTCCTGCCACACAATTTCCTAAGCAACATCAATGCCAAGAGACAAATAGCATATTAAGCAACAATAGCATCCAATTAAAGATAGTTCCCATGTGAAAAGTTATAGGCAAAATCTTGGGATTTTTATTCTCTACTCCCACAAAACTGAAGATTAGTATCTTTTCTTTTACAAGTACCCTTACATGAACCCTGCAGGGGCAGCCTAGCAGGTTACAGCCATAAATATGTGTCACCCTCAAAGACTGAAAATGGATACAAAGGACATTACTTTGAAGTTTTTGACTCTGTACTTGGTATCATCTCGGCGCCGCTGAAGAGACTCTTTGTGAACTCTGTATTTAGAATATCTCCCATCAATTCTCTCAGATAAACTGCAGGAATCCTGAAAAACAAAAAATCAAAAAAACAGCAATGCCAAAACCAGTAGGTGAGAGAAAAGTGGGGACTTGAAATGAGAATAAGAAAGTATTGATAACTAGAGGTGTTTAGGGGGATTACAGATCACCAAGGAGGAAGAAGAAAACGGCCTCTTTGGATGCTACCTTCAAAATAAAAACAGGGTCCCACATTGGTATTTGCGTTCTTTTCACACTAGTCCTTATGCCAGTCTGAAATGATTGACATCCTTTAGTTGAAGGGAAAAAGGTTCAAGTAACAGTAAGTTGTCCAAAGATGGCCATTAATGACACATTTTTGAATGTCGTGTACTATCCCTCCAAGTAGTACCTGATATCCAAATATTCCACTTAAAAAACAATGTTGCCTTTAAAACTAGAGTCCTCTTTTATCACTAATTCTTAAACAATATTCTACCTTTTAAAAGCCTTTTATCACATTGGCTTTTAAAGCGAAGGATATTTCATCTGCCTTCAAAAGAATAAAAAGGTAATACAGAAATTAAGGAAGAAAAGTTTTGGGATCATTCATTCATTCATTCTTCTTTCCCCTGCTCTCTCCTTCCCTTCCTTCCTTCTTCCATTCTTTTTTTTTTTTTTTTTTTTTTT
>NW_027551569.1:1718054-1742625 GCF_008692635.1 Crocuta crocuta | reverse complement strand
CCTCTGTTTTTTTTTTTTTTTTTTTTTTTTTTTGAGGGGAGAGAATGGAACACAGCAGTCACCATACCCAGTTATTTAGACATTTCTATTATGAATTAGGGGACAAATTAGAATAAAATGAGGGCAACTGATTTGCATATGTAAGAAAAATTATCTATGGGATTTGGTTCCCCAAACAGTCCCAAGGAACCTATGGAGTGTTCAAGCTGGAAGGGGTATTAGAATTCCAAAGTTCTCGTTTTTATCTATAAAAAGCTATAGCCCAGGGAAGTTAAGAATGATTTGCCCAAGACTAGGCAATTTGTGACAGATTGGGCTTTAAGCCCAATGCTGTTTCCTTTCTACCATACTAAATATGTAAGATTTAATGTCGAACTGTAGAGCTGAACCACTTCTTTCAAAATAAGGTTAAGAAAAATGAGAGACTCTATGACATGTTTAAAAAAAAGGCAAGGCTATCTAAATAGGATGAGTTCGTATTTACTATAGCTTATATTTGCCTAGAGTCATAGACGATAGTATTAACAAAAAATATTAATGTGAAATACATCTTCATATGTATGCTAGTGATCCCAGTGTGAGTAGGAACCATACAGATGATATTGTTCAAGCCCCCCATTTTAGGGATGAGGATATAAGTAAGATATTAAGTAATTTTGCCTGGTGCATGAGCTCGGATCAGAGTTTACATCTTTGGGCTCTTGTTCACAGCATCCTGATGTTTAGAATTAAAAATCATTAGGTTGACTAAGAAAAGCTCTTTTTAATCGTAGAGATGACTTGAGAGTACCTACAGAGTGCGTTTCAAGCTAGAGGCAGCAGGGCAAAGAAAATGGGTTTTGTAGTTAATACAAGGAACTAGATCCCAGTTCTGACTAGTTTATACTCCAAGCTTCAGTTTCTTCAGCTGTAACATGGGGGAAAATAGTGCCCATGAGTAGGGTGTCTGAGGACTTTTTTTGGTAAGTAATACAGGGTTAGAACTTAGCTACTGCCTGCTGCATAGTAGTGCAGAATAATTGCCAAATGAACTCCTTTCCATTTCAAGCTAAAGGTTTCAATTTTAATGACTAATATGGGAAAGTACAGTTACGAACTTTGAAAAATACTCTCCCTAGAAGTTTCACTATACAGGCTTCTTCATATGTATGTGTATATATAAGCTGGAGTGGGAGATAATCACTAGCCCATATAATGAAAAATAATAATAAAACCTTTTGGTAACAGTATTGAACTTTTCTTCTGTTGTGGTTTAAATCCCAAGCAGACTCTGTGCTGCTCAAACTCATGTACTGTGAGATCATGACATGAGCCAAAATCAAGAGTCATGCTTAACTGACTGAGCCACCCATGTGCCCCAACAGTACTGAAGTTTTAAATTGTACTTATGAATATCCTGTTCTGTATAGACCTTGGAGAAAAAGTGAGCTGTCAATGTAGGCTAAATTATATTTTTATGCTGGTAAAAGATAGACATCTGTTTCTCGGTGACAAATGCCACCTGTTGTCTGCCCTTCCTTCTCTTAGAGGACTTCTGTTAACTACAGAGAAAAAAGCAGAAAGGATATGGGTGTAACATAGTGCCTGCTCTCCACACTGGATAATGTTAGGGTTAGTGGAAATTCCATCCACTTGGATACTGGTTTCATAATTCTTTGATAGGGATTCAGAAAGCAAATACATAATTAAATCATGAGAAAGAATTGAAACTTTAGCAAAATGTACTAGAAACACTTGGATTTGTTCTAATTGTGATAGTCTAGATGTCTGGATATGTCAGCACAATCCTGGATACCATTCAATAATGTTTAGTTACTGAACTACCAAAATATGCTAAGTGAATTAATGTTAAGATAGTGCAGATCTTCAGAGCCACATCATATCAGTGCCTCCAATAACCAATATGGCATGATCATGCTATATTTCCTATTCACTAGATTCTCAAAGAATATGTTAGATACAAACAAAACCTAAACATAACATAAGTTATATTTTAAAGCCAATGTGAAATAAGAGGTTCATGGTTTTCAAAAAGAACTCTCACTATTGTTAACTTCGGCCATATGGGGCCAAGAAATTATAAATTGCTGAAATTCTCCATTATATTCGGATCCCTAAAGGACATTCTCTGGCCTGAACCTTGTCTGCCAGGACTGCTGAAGGGATATTTGTTTTGCATCTCTCCTCTATGAGAACTTTTAAAGTTACAATAAGTAAATCCACACATGTAATTAATTTCCTAGATAATGAAATGATATGTAGTTAGAGTTCTATTAATAAATAGCATGGGACATAAAATCTAAAACTGTGGATTTGAATTCAACTCTCATAGTATGGAGATAATCTGTGTACTATCATATCTCCAAAACAAACAGTACTCTGAAAATTTGTAATAAGAAAAAAAAAAAAAAGAAGATAGTTCATAAGGTGAAATTGCTTATCAAAAAAGCTATCTATCATCAGTGTAACATGTAACCTCTTTTAAATCTTAGGTTTTTCTAAATTAAAGTTAGAGCTAGGAGGCCAAATGAGCTTCTAATGTGGGGGAAAGTCTCTATTTTTCCACTATTGTAGTAATATGTAAGTTCCAGTATTTTCAATACTGACTTAACAAATGTCAATAAACTCTGATAAGATGGAGTATTAAGAGTCCCCAATGTTTTTTGGTCTTTCCTCCCTCCCTACAACTTTCTTTGCACATCAGGAAGATGTCAAATGTTCTCATTCAGATAAGAATACTGAAAGAGACAAGCCAACTCTTTCTTACTCTGAAGTCTTTGAAATCTTCTAGTAAGCTCAGTTTCTCAGGCACAGACTCCAGATGGTCCAAGGCCACTCGGGTACTCTGAAAAAGAAAACATAAGGAAACCAAACATTATAAAAAATTGATCAATACTCTCAGAATCCAAGTATTAAAAACCAATTGTACCCAGGGTAGAAACTGTTCAAGCTATAGATTTAGAGTGTCAAATAAGAACAGATATAAAAGTATTTCTAAGATAACTAACTATATTTTTTTTAAGTCAGAAGAATTATTTCCTTTCATGAAGTGTATGAGATGCATTTGCAAAACGGAGTCAGATATAAAAACTCTTCCTGGATAATTACATTCAACAGATACGCTATGAAACTTTCTATAGAGTGTTTCCTATTAATATTAATTTACAAACCTGCTTCAGTGAACATCAGAAATAAAGCACCAAATAACACTGAGAAATAGATGAATTTGCAGTTACCTCTCTATGGAACATATTAGAGATCCTAACTTGTTGCCAATATAAAGGAGAAAAGAGTTCAAAATTATTATTTAACAATTATTTTAGTTCAAAAGGAAGAGGACGTTCTGATAAAACTTGGGAGAAGCATCTGAAATTAATTATTTGCAACAGGGACACAAAATCTTGTTGATTATAAATAAAAAATGCAGTCAGTCTTTGATTAGGTGGCTACTGATTTAAACCCACCAATATAAACATTAAGAGGGAATAATCTGAAAATTCTTTCAAAGCCAATATGAACTAAGAAGTGGCAGGATAACCTTGAGATGAGAGACTGTATCATATGCATCTCTGCATTCTCAGCCCTGTCATAGGTACGGATCATTTCTGTATCCTCAGTCAATAGATACTAGCTTTTAAATTTAAAGTGAATTGCAATTATTCAATGAAATAAACCACAAGTCTCATGGCTGGTGCATGGGAAGTGAAATGCTTTGCAAGAACCTGAATGTAAGTTTGCAAAAAGTTGTTGAAAAGTAACTGGCCGGGGTGCCTGGGTGGCTCAGTCAGTTAAGTATCCGACTTCAGCTCAGGTCATGATCTCATGGTTCGTGGATTTGAGCCCCGCGTCAGACTCTGTGCTGACAGCTCAGCGCCTGGAGCCTGCTTCGGATTCTGTGTGTGTGTCTCTCTCTCTGACCCTCCCCTGCTCACGTAGTGTCTCTCTCAGAAATAAATAAAAACATTGAAAAAAAAAATTAAAACAAAAGTTACTGGCCACCCAATATTCTATGTGCTGCTCCCCTATATCTCCCATGTGAATGGTTCTGAACAACACGAGTGCAAGTGACATGTCTCACTTAAGAGCTGAGTCAGTTAAGAGCCTGTGTGTCCCATCTCAGCACTGGCCATGAGGAACTTGGAGGCCACATGCTTCAGATGACACAGCTACAAGAGAGAGGAGAGCCATCAGCCATACTGGACTTCACGTCTGTGACACATCAACCTCTGTTGTGTTAAGTCATAAGATTTCAGGGTTTGTTAATGATTATATTGCACATTTGCCTTCATCACTGAAAATAATGCCTGAGAATTACATAATTAAAATGTAGGCTAATCATGTAGTCAATTGCTTTTTTTTTTTTTCCTTTGGTGGGAGGAGGCTTTAAATTATATGAATTTTTTTTTTCTCAGTAGATCAGTTTTTCCGTAACTAGACAAGGTTAGGAACTGATGATATCATCATTTGGTATACCCACTTATGCTTAATCTTCTCCTTTAAATCCTCTATCTCATTCCAATGCTGTTGTCTGCCTTCATTTCATTTCCAGAGGTTCTCCAAAACATATGTGTATGGCTCTGCAGGATGTGTGTTGGGGTAGGGATGGAGACAGAGAATTGAGGGTCTAACTCTTCCTTGCAGACATTTTCGATATACTCATTTCCATCCTCTTCTTCTGTAGAAAACAGTACATCCAATTCAAAAGCCTCTCTAAAATTCTGCAGGGTGAACGGTATTTGCTTTTCATCTGTATCCCCTTGACAGGCACTTGGGTAAAACCTTCTCTATTTTGAGTCATTTTACCATTTTTCCTTCCGTGTTCTCCATCTTGGGAGTTCTAACTGTCTTCAAGTTGTCAATGCATAAATCAGTGTTTCCCTTTCTTTGTATCCTTATTTTCTAATGTGATTTTTAAGAGAAGAGCAGAAACACCCTCATGTTACCATTTTGAAATTGGAAGTCATATGTGCTGTTTCTTCAAGTTTGTAAAAATCTTCTTTTTTAGTTCCATTTAAAGGATTTAGTATTTTCTTCCTTCTGCTTAACATTTATATGCTTGTTTTTTTTTTTTTTTTTTGCCACATGTGTTCACTTAAAGGCCGACACATTTTAAATTGCTTCATTTATTTTTTCATATGTAGGAAAGATTCATCAAAATGACATGTTTCTTAATATAGGCCCCAACATGTAGGTTTAGGAGAACGAGTAATTTTAGCCACCATATGTGTTATATTCATTTCAATAGTAAAATTCCGCAAGAATTATATTGGCCTTTTAACAATAAAATACAAATCGGTGAATTTAAAGCAAAATTTTTTTGTGTGTCCAATAAAATCTTCTTCATAAACAATGATTCTAATAGACTTGTAGTTTGGAAACTTTATCCCCCCACCCCTTTTTTTAAATCCCATAAATCTTCTCATTCAGAAGTGACCCTCTGAACCAGGGAGAAGTATGCTAAACTCATTTTGTTCTTAAATAAGTAAATGATTTCTTTCCCTACTGTAAAATTCAGCATGTTATGCAAATATTTTTGCTTCAAATTTTCAATCAACCAGGTGGCTGCATGAAAAATTTTTTTTCTTGCATATTTTCACATACTAGTTTATTTTGACTATTTGGTAGTTTATGGATGCATATTCAAAATGGCTATATATATATATACATGTATATATATAAACACAAACATATATACATATATGTATACATATATACACACGCATATTTGAGTGAGCCTTAAAAAATTGTTGGCTTCTACTTTCTTAAGTACAGTTATTTTTCTACTCTCCTCCTCCACCCCCCACATCTCCATTAATGTCTTTAGCTTTCTCATCATCTTATTTTAGTTGTGACTTACTTATATTCCTTTCATGTGTTGTTTCTAAGTATTTTACTCAATATCAGAAATTGTTTCTGGTACACAAGACTTTCCCTTCATCCTTATAGTCTCGTCAACTGGGTAACACCAAATGTGTATCTAGACATCACAGAAAGAGCCACAAGATGTATATAGCACAGGTCCTGTTCTTTAGGAGTTTTTAACTCACTGGGGGGAGAAATTTGTACATGCAAAAGATGTAAGCAGTATACAAAGAAAAAGTTGACTGCATTTATATTAAAGAAATTATATACACAGATGTTGAGATTTCTAAGCCATCTGCAACAGGATGACAGGAAATAATGAAGACAATGAGTCCAGGCCCGGAGGCTTCTCAGGTGTCATAATATCATCATTAAGCAATATTTTGAGGAACATATTTATTTTCTGACTGTTTAAGCATGTGAGCATGCTTAAAACCACCACTTTGGCATATAGACTTAAGAGTATGCATATTCACATTCAAACTTTTTTTTAATAACATGAGACTGTCTAAGGTTCTGTGATTAGAGTCTGATCACATTACATGTCACTTCAAGTTCACTTTCCCCCAAAAGCTAACAGTGTTAGAAAAAGGGAACCATTAGGAAATTAATAGTCTAAATAAGGAACCTGTTGGTTTTCAGATGCCATAAAGACCCATATAGCATGTTAGTTCCTAGGGCAACTCGTGCAATGTCAGGGTAACTTTTCATTTTTTAAGTTGGTTAATTATCACTGCCTTACACCATCTGATGCTTTAGAGGGCACAGACAAGTTTCCACTGTTAGAATGAAGGGAATAATTTCTCCAGTTTATTCAGAAATGGCACTAGCAAATGACAGGTGTTTAACCGGTCTTTCATTTTCTTAGATCAATTTTCTAAAAGAACTGAATGGGACATTCACAAAGGGCTTAACCATTCTTTCTCTTTTGAAAATATTAGTAGGTATTAAACTTCATATCAAAATTGAAAACAAAGAAAAATTCACAATTAAAAGTCTACTTCATAAAGGACCAATACATTGTGTATAATACTTGGTTTATCTCAGAGGCCTAAGGAGCTGAACTTCCCCTGAGCTAAGAGCAGTGGCAAAGCAAATGATCAATTACTCCTAATTCTGTTCAGTAGTATAATGAAAGACTGAACCATAAAAATGTAACTCAATTTCAAATATACTTCTTAGTCCTCACCTCAAGGTATGATGTAGACACTATTGCTACCCCCTTTATACAGATAAGACAACTGAGAACCAAAATGTGAATAACCTCCTCACAGTCATGTGTTGGCAAAACTGGGATGCAAATCCAAGCAGTCAGAATGAAGAAATTGCAGTGCTCTTATTTTTATTTTCAAAATTTATTTATTTTGATAAAAAGCACACATGTGCAGTGGAGGAGGGGTAAAGAGAGAGGGAGAAAAGTTCTGTGATACCAGTGCAGAGTGCGAGGCAGGGCTCGATCTAATGAACCATGAGATCATGATTCGAGCTGAACTGAACTGACTGAGCCACCTGGGCACCCCAGCAAAGTTCTTATTATGTAAGTATTTTCATGGTGAATCACTAGAGTCTGTACATTGTTTTATGTAAATTTCTAATTCGTCTCCAGCTATCAGCTTTTAGCATCTAGAATATTGAAGCTATGTCCCTGATGGGCTTATTTATGGAAAAGAAGTTTCAAGATGAACACAGGAAGAATTTCATCTTGCCAGTGCCAAAGTCTGTGTCTAAGACCACGCATCCAAGCATATATAAGCACAAAAGGGTGAGGATATTCTTTCTGTTGATTAGAGGAAGTTAGGTATGAGATTAAGTTTCATGACACTATCACACCCTTTGCTTTCCTTCCTTCCTTCCTTCCTTCCTCCCTCCCTCCCTCCCTCCCTCCTTCCTTCCTTCCTTCCTATAATATAGAGCAATAGCATAGCACACTATCTGGCCACAAGAGGTGCTTTAATAAATGTTGGCTGAATAAAGACAAAGGCAGAGTTACCACTCTCTAATCAACTCACTGAATCTCAGCTTCTTCATTAAAAACTTAGCAGCAAAAGTTTGCTGTTTCTTTTCTCTAGACTAAGGCAAGATCAAGTGGTAGAAACAACAGTGAAATTCAGAAATCCAGTCCATTAGGGTCTGTGGCTTGTGCATCTACAGGTAGGTTTAGATATCAATCTGTTGAAAAGGTGAAGAATAAGTGGGCAATTTTCCTATTCCAAAACCTTCAAAATGCCATGTGGCTGAGTGGTTTGTATTGGTCTATAGTGGATTTTCCCTTAGTTGTTCCTTTGTTTCCAAGTACAGGGAAATTGAATAATGCAGTATGTCAACATAAGTAGCAGCAATTAGGAATTAGAAAGGGGCTTCACTGAAGTTGTTAGTTTCCTGTCTCCTGTAGAGAAAGCTTAAAGAAACAGATTTATCCATGGGTATATTTTAGTAAATACACTTCTCTTTGTAAAAATGCACATGTAGTTATTTTTTTCTTAACATACAACAACTACCATTTTCTTAGAGTGCTACTGAAATCATATGTTTTGAGGTTTAGATGATAAATAAAGGAGATGCTATATTTTAATTTTAAAAATACATGTGTGCATTTTTGGCACTATACTGATGTTAAATAAACAAGATTATGAAGCAGTTTATTTGGGTTCAAAAATGCAATTCTATTTCATTTGGAAAGAGATCTACTGCAAAACTTTCTTGACAAATGGCTGAAAGGTGGTAAGAGGACCTGAGTAAACAAATTTCAAGGGGAGGAAGGGCGAAATCATGAAAAGGATAGACTGTCTGCCTTTTCACTTGTGGGGACTCTATCCAGCATGGAGCTGTATCGGCTTCACAGGGCCTTCTTTTCATTCAAACCGTATCAGGCGATCCTTGAGACCAAATGGAACAGTAGCAGAGAATAGGCCGGCAAAGTCATTTTGTTGACGTACAGCCTTCAAGGGGCCTCAGTACTCAAAGTTGCAAGGATTTCTCGGAATATCAAAAGAGTCCTCTATTTCCAGACTGTGTACTTTAGGAGAGTTCTAAAAATCAGACACCCACTTAGATAGAAGTGTTTTTGTTTATCTTGGGGTAAGAGGGTAAACAAGGCTTGCTAAATAAAAACACCAGTTCATGGGGCAATATGACATCAGCGACTACATTTGAGCTAAACCCAGAATTTTTGTCAACAACAAACCCTATTTGTCTCCATTTAACACCATTCTAGTCAAAAGTAGATCTCCTTTAAAAAGCTCAAATTTATAAAATATGAGAACAGGTGGCCTAACATCATTGGAAGACTTGAATAAAGGCTTTCTAGATCTTTTCCAACTCTCATTCACAGTAATTTTTTAAAGTGAGGAACTATAAGAAACCGAATCTGCCATAAAAGATTACTATTTTGTTATTTTTAGACATAACCAACCATATGTTATAGTCAACCCATGATTTTTGCTTAATTGGGGGAGATTTTTCAATAATTATAAGAATGATATTACATTGTATGTTAACTGGAATTTAAATAAATACTTGAAAAATAAAAAAAAGTAAAAAATAAATCACTTTTTAAATTGAAAACAAACAACCCCAAAACAAAAAACCAAGAATGCACTGAAAGAAAAGGGAAGGCAGAACAAGTATTAAACATCTTTTTTCCACTTGAGATTCTTGAGATTCCCTTTACATATTTTTCTTGCTACTCCCTGATAGAAGAGAAAAATAACACATGAAGACAAACGAGGACTAGTTTAGTGCTCTCTGTATGACCTTACAATTGGTTTACAGGCAGGGGGTCTTGAGATCCATAATCTAATTTCTGTGAAATCACACTATTTAAAAAAACTTTTTTTTTAAATGTTTATTTATTTTTGAGAGACAGAAAGACAGTGTGAGTGGGTGAGGGGCAGAGAGAGAGGGAGACACAGAATCTAAAGCAGGCTCTAGGTTCTGAGCTGTCAGCACAGAGCCCGACATGGGGCTCAAACTCGCAAACCCTGAGATCATGACCCAAGCCTAAGTCAGACGCTTAACCGACTGAGCCACCCAGCCATGCTATTTCTTAAAACTGAAAATAAAGTGAATTCCCAAGGCAAAGAAATTTAAGGACCTTTGCCCCCAAAATGTGATTGGATGTTCATAATGGTAAACTGTACATGCAAAGACTTCTCACAAGAGCTGGAGATTAGCCATTTCTGCTAAGTTGGCAGGGAAGGAAACCATGCTCCTGATTTACTGGTCCCACGCGTGTGTTTCATGCTAGGAGATGAAGAACAGTGGTGAACCGGGAGTCAGCACACCTAATTTCTGGATACGCATAGTTCCAGCAATGTTACTCATATTCTGTGTTTCGGGGAATATTTTCCTTGCCTTACCAAGCTTCAGTCTTTTATTTCCAAAATGGGGATAAGTACTGCTGGTCTTTATTATGCCACACACACAGCCATGATTATCAAATAAGAGTAAATGTGAAAGCGTGCTGAAAGTTGTCAAATTCTTTCCAAATTGCAGGTATTTTAAAAAGGCTGATTCTGTGAGGCACTGTCCATTCTGGTAATTCTTAAATGCAGAAGAGGAGGTCAATGACAGTCTAAAATTACAACTAATAAAAAATAGAGTAGAAAGAAGAAACAAGGCAAACTTAATTAAAACTATATCCAATATTCAGAAATACATTTGCTGTTCTACGTAGAGACATTATCCAAAACACGAAAGTAATAGAAGTATAATGGCACATATATTACTTATGTACATACTGTGCCCTTGGTGGAGAATGTTCCCTCCAGCTTCCTTATCTGGTTAAAATTTTCCCCCCCAACATTATGAGCATTTTCAAGCATGCTGGAAATCTGAAAGAAATTTACAGAGATCACCCATGTATACTCTCACCGCCTAGATTCTATTGTTTACATTTTATTTGCTTTATCACATATTAATCCATCTATCTAAGCCTATGTGCATCCATTAACCCAATTTATGTTTTGGATGCCTTACAAAGTAAATGATATACATTAGTACACTTTCCCCTAAAGGCTTCAGCATGCATATACCCTTAGCTCCACTTGGATTTTTGTTTGATTTTTAAATGTAAAATTTACAGCTGATGAAATGTGAAAATCTTAAGTAAACTGGCTAAATTTTATTATCTTTTATCACTTCCTCAGGGAAGGCTTCCCTGCCTTTACTGATCCCATCACACAAGCTCTCCATTGCACCCTGAGCCTTTCCTCTGCAACACTTACCAAAATATTTATTTGTGTGATTATTTGATTAATGGTTGTGTTGAGTTTGGGCAATAAGCATCACAAAGGTAGGGCATAACAGTCTTCACTCACCCTGATACTCTGGGACCCTACCCAGTGCTTCCAAAGAGGCAGTATTCAATAACTACTTCTCGAATGAACGAATGAATCTTATTAGTGATGGAAAAGTTCTCATTCTTTTACCCCATGGGCTTCAGTTTCCCAATCAGGAAACTGGGGAAGTAGGATCTAAAAATTTCTAAGTGACCTTCTGGCTATAGCTTTAGTCACTTAAGCTTTAACTTCTTTCCACAGTAGGTTGGGATCTGATTTTTAAGCTGAAAAGGTTGGAACGAATATGAAAAATCACTTTATAAAGAGAAAGTAAAGTAAGAAGGAAATCATATGTGAGAATTTAGGAGTTAATATTAACTCCCAAGAAATACCCAAGAGCACATGTGGGATAGAAATACCTTTACTCCTTTACAGCAGAAAGCCAAACTAATGATTGCAGAAGAAAAACAGGATGATGGACATTTTTATCTTTTTGGGTGCTTGGCCCATCAAAAAACTCCATATATTTATCATGTTGTATTTTTTAGAACAGATAATTCCAAAAGCAGGCATGAATTGCTTTTCATCTTTTTTCACTTTACATCTGTCCTTAAAAATATATATATTACCCTTCATTTAAATACTTCTAATTAGCTTCTGGTTCTATTACATGAATGTTACTCTGTACCTCTCGCCACAAAGCTTCTGGGCCATCATGACTTTGCACATGAAGTCCATCTGTCTGAATGTTCTCTACACACTGCTTAAATTAGCTCACTGATTCTCCTTCTGCAAGACTTGGCTTGGTCACTACCTTCTCTAATGTGGCAGTTAAGAGTAAGTCTGCCTGAGCTGAAATCCTAATTTCATCACTTACTGGCTATGTTTCCCTAGGTAAGTTCCCAGATCCCTCGACACTGGGACTCAGTTTCCTCTATTATAAATAGGAATGTGTAGAATTATTGTTAAGGACTAAATATATTAGCACATGGAAAGTGCCTAGAGCAGGGCAGGATACTAGTAAGCACTCAGTAAACATTAGCTATTGTTACAATGGTAATATTAGTTATTCTTCTGTGAAAGGTTCCCCTAAAGTCTGGGTTAGGTGCCCAACCTCAGTGCTTCCTATGCACACACGTCTCCGGTCACATGTCTAATCATTTCCTGTGTGTTACATCTTAAAAGGAAGACTGTATTTTTCACTATGTTTGTAGTGCTGTGTACTTAGTACCATACACAATAGATTTTAGTTTTAGGAAAAAAACCTTCCCAACGCAAAGACTAATAAAGGCACAATTAGAACTCAGAAATGTTGCAGAAAGAAAAATACTTTGTTAAAGGTATAATTTAAAAATTGTTTCTGAGGGGGTAGAGGATATTTCTAAATAGACTCAAAATTAAAGAATAATAACAAAAACAGAACTGGGAGGAAAAAAGGGACTGTAAAGTTGAGTGAAAAGATATAGACAGAGTTAGAGACAGGAAGATGCGAGTAAGATCTTTTCGTGGACCAGTTAGCTGAAGCAGGAAGCCTGTGTTGTGGAGAGCACCCTGCTTCCCGTGGATGAGGAGGCAGGGGCTGAGCCACACCAGGCCACGGGTGGTACACCCCGCCACAGGGCAGATACCGAGAAATGCTAATCAGTTCCCTGAATACTGCAAAGCCCTCCTCCCAAGGCCTCAAGACACGCTAACGCAGGCAATCACATTTGCCTCTTCTGTATTTAACAGGAAACAGAGGGTCCTGACGTGGAACACTGATAAGGAAAGATAATTGTTCTGGTTGAGGTAGGGTCCAGGCTAATTTACTTAAAAGCGCCTTGGTGAGGTGAATATAATTAATCTTCTCTGTTCTCAAAATAAAGGGTTATTTTCTTTTTAAGAGATGTCTTGTGTTCTCAAAGAGAATGACAAAACAAATTAATCATTTTCCATTACTCCACACACAGCACTTGGATTTTGAAAGAGCATGTGAACAGTTAATCCCCTATATGGATGAGTTTCTGGTGACAGGCAGATCAGATCTAAATAGAAATCAGGCAAGGTATTTTATTTTTATCGTTGTGGCTTTGAGACTTAATTCAGAATAACTGAGATCAACCCTGCCTATACTTTTAGAGTTTGCTTTCATAATTAATCCTTTTTTGAACACTTAGAAACACTCTATTGGATCTCATACAAAGCATTCCCCTGGCTGACTGCTGCCAAAGCAGGCAGAAGCAGAGACTATCTAGAATATTTTAAAACCATTGAAAACTCAACTGAACTATCTCTTAAGGAATCCCAACTGCCAGGCCATACTCAGTTCAAAGTACCAATAATCTGAAGTTAGAGCGATACATCTGAGCAGATAGGTCACCTTAGGAACTAATGTTAGAGGTGAACTTTAAGTGTTTGACATGCTCTGTTAAGCTGTCTTGAATGGTGAAGAGAAGGCAAGAGAGCACCGATGGGGTATCTGTGAGCAGAAGTATATATTTTTAACTAAAGCCAATCAGTTCCTCAATTTTATGCCACAGGCTGAAAAAGGCAGACTACAAAAGCCAGTGGGCATAAAACAGCCGACAATATTATTTGGTGAGCAAATTCATCTGACGTTTGCCACAACCAATTGTTCTCCTAAAACTGAAATTTCTAGAAAGTTTTTTTTTTCTTTTTTCCAAATGAAAGCCATGCATTCATTTAACTGGACAACAATGAAGCTTTGTGGCCTCGCGGTTAGTATGAAAAGGAGTTGGTCTTGCCAAAACAATTTGAAATTTTGAATTTAGGCTCCCTACCCCCACTTCATTTTAACACACTCAACTAAAAGGAACAAGTTCCTCAGGCAGTACTGGACACTTTTTAAAAAACAAAAAAACAGAAGTAGCCAAAACCACTTGACTTGGGACATTGAAAAGTATGTTATAAAAACTCCAGAAAACATGCAATACTCTGGAAATTAGGCAGGATTTCAGAGGATTTATTATAGAGAAACTGGATGAAACATATGTCTTTCCTTCACACAGCAAGAATTACTGAGCACTTACTATGTGCAAATCAAACTACATAACATCACTACATCAGAGTTCACTCTGCTGAAGCTGCCCAGATTTAGTTCAGGCATATTCTTTTCGGTTCCTGAATGAAAATAAGTTATTAGGGCAATAGAGAGACATATGTATATTACATTGTAATGTTTCATGAACTGACTTTTTTTTTTACCATTGAACTGGGAAATTTTAAGCATAGGGACTACACCTATTTTTTGGCTCTTTGGTATTAAAACATACCAAAGAGTAGTAAACAGCTACCCAATAAATACTTATTGAATTTGGTCCTATAGTTTACTTCTCAGCCATCCAGTAGCCATCCAGTAGCTGTATACATGCAAAGTTAATTTAAAAATATGCTAATGTGCAAGAGGAGATAATTTATATTAGACTTGGGAATGGTCTCCTACGCTCTCAAGTGAATATGGGTGTACCAGGAGTTCTGGGATATACTCTAATAGAAATAATGATATTGCAACAATAAATCGAATTATGTGAGAAAGGTATTCCACTTTTTCTTTGAGGATTCCTGCTCCCTACATTTTCTTGGGATATACTAGGACAGGATACCCAGGAGAAGTACGTCAGGAAGACGAAATTTGAAATATTTTATATTGCCTTACACTGCCTTTACCCGCCCCACCCCCATCACTAACTTTAGCTGGAGGCTAAAGGTGAGAGGTTCTATATTATTTCTAAGAAGGTGCAGATATAGGTACAACCCAAAGTCACACAGAGCACTACTTTACATATAAATATGTTCTCTATCTCTTAAACTTAGAGGGAATCCAGTGATTTAACTGGATGCAAACAAGATACCTGATAGTCAATCTGGGTCTATCAATTTACTGTAATATCATTTGAAGTAAGTCACAATTTACACACGATGGAATGATAGGGATAGGGATTCATTTTAACAAAAACAAACAAACAGAAGAGAATATAGACTGGCACTTTGCTCCCAGATCCCAGAACACAACAATTTACTTCTCCTTAATCTTTAGTAAATCTGAAAAATTAGTCATCACCATTTACTCTGGTCCAATAGGTGCAGTTTTAAAAACAATATTTTACTTATTTGATGAATAATTTGGAGAATAACATTTACATAACAGATAACAGTGAAAAATAACTTTGTTAGAAATTTTAGTAAGAATTCAAGCATATTATATATTCTTCTGGTTTTAAAGGTATGAATACAATGGACTTCTGATTAGCTATGATTCATGATTCTGGGAAATACCCATCTTATAAATACTGATTCTGGATTTCAAATATATTTCCAGTGAGTTCTAGTTTATCATTACTTTTGGCTCATTATTCCCACACTTGCATCTTCAAAACACAATACTTCTAAAAATATTGACAGCCCCTATTTTTTTTTAAATTGATAAAGCTATCTTTTTGCTACATAATTGCAATTTGTTTTTTCATTTTTTAGATTTATAAGCATCAATTAGGATGGCCAATCTAACAAAAATTTTCTTTTCTGTATGATCTTCTCCTTCCAATCACATTTTTATATAACCTGCTTTCAACATTTGTCTACTTAGGAATGGTATGAAGTAAATTTTGGTGAACAAACATAATACAAGATGAAAGAGTACTGAATACATTCTTTTAGCAAAATGGGCTGGTCCAGCTTCCTGTTGCAAACTATTGCATGATGCCCTTCTTGTTGAATAACTAACTAGATGAGAGTATCCTATTTCCTTGTTGTCCTTAGAAATATATTGTTCATTCATTGATTCTTCAGTGTGCAAAATTCATCTAGGATATTATCATTTGAAAACTCATAATCTGGCTTTTTGCTTATATAATCAATTTCATCATCATTACTAGTTTCTAGAGTGCTTCTGTCTCTTTATATTCATCTTTTGATTCATGTAATAACTGTGAAATGTCTTCCTCTGTCAATTTCCTTCTCTTTGTCAATATGAGAGAAATTCTGAATTCTCAACCTGCGTTCAATAAAAGTAATAATAATAAGAAAACACTACAAAGCTTCTTCTCAAAAGATACTACAACGTTTGGGAGGAACTTCTCCATGGCACTGCTATACATCTTATGATAGCTTTTATCCCAGTTTTTCAAGGATTTTTGTAAAGCCAATAGATGTAGTATCTCCCTGGGACAAAGGATGGGTAGCATTTCCTGTAGCTACCTTTATAAGATTGGGGGTTGCACAACCCTGGGCTCCTTAGCTATAACACAGATTCACTGTGTGTGCCATGTCTACCTAGACCCACGCCCATATTGCCCCCATGGGCCTGCAGAAGCAAAGAGAAGATGCAAACATGTATGTAGCTCATGAGGCCTGCTGTGCCATGAGTAACAAAGTCTTTTGTCTCTTCTACCATCCATCAGAGTGTGTCAGACTAACTTGGTAAAGTGCAAGTAGGGTAAAATCTCTTCATTTCTTGATAGACTTTCAACAGCACAGTAAGAAACCGGAAATATTATGTAATAGTAATGACTTAGTTCACTTACTACAAATCCTATGTGACTCCATTTTTATTCCACTTTCATACTATTTTAGTTTTTTTCTAGCATAGTAGGGGATGACTGATGGATAACATATAAAATAATTCCAAGGATGATGAAGTAGGAAAATGCTTCATGAAAATAAGCTCACCAAGATCCTTTATGTATCTTAGATTTATAACATGGTTCAATACACCCATATGGTACTTGCAAGACAGAATCAGTTTTTTTATCTTATAAAAATGAGGAAACTTTCTCTTTATTCTTTGGAAGATATTTAAGAAAGAAAAAAATTTTAAAAAAATCAATGCTTACTAAAAGGACGGAAAGTCATGATTGGGTCCAACTAACCCTGATGGTATACTGAAGATTAAACCACCTCTCAGAATCCTCTTCAACCATTTAGTGCCTAATTTCTCTTTCCTTTGAGCCTTTCTGAAATACTGCTAGGTGGCCTGGTAATTCATGAATTACTTGCATGATGCTGCCTTGCAAGAAGACATGTTCCATACTCAGTCCTTCACATGGAGTATCCATCTGGTTGTCACATGCTAAATGGAGAAAAGACTGAAAGGTAATGAATGTGACGCTACAAAGGGGATTAACACAAAAGTAGTAAAAGGAGAAACAAGAAGAATGAGGAAGGCAGGTAGTTTACATAACCTTAATTAATTTGCCAAAAGCAAATGGATTAAAAAGACAATTTTCCCAATATATTGATTTACAAAACAACTTATTTGCTATGTAACTGTTTGTATAGTTTCCAAAAATTTGTAAACTGGCCAGTTTGTTACAATTTGTTAAAATCAGAGCATTAGTCATTTGGCAAATTCATGACTGGATAAATATGCACTTGAAGTTAAGTCTGACAAAGTTAAATTTCAGTAAGATACTTGAAAAATTAAGAAAAACAATGCCTGAGACAGAAGCTTACAACTGTTTTGGTAGATTAGAAAGAAGAAATACTGGAAACGGAATATATGATACTATATTAGAAAAGGCATGGGATTAATTCAGTGGAAATGAACAGGACGAACTCCAATAGACATGAAGGGAGGGTGGCTCCAGGCGGTCGGAGATGAGCCATAAGGCGTATTCTTAAAGGTCATGTCGACGATGGCCCAAATCAGGGATGCTCGACCATGACTTCACATTCGAATCATCTCGAGGAGCTTTAAAAAAAATACTAGGTCTCACCCCAGGTCTACCAAATCTGGAGGTGGGAGCATACTGAATTAAAATTATGAAGATTATTAAGATCTGTAAATCTATATGTCTCAGAGCCAATATTTGACATAACTGAATTGAATTTTGGAGGTAAACTTCATATAACATAGTGTACCTAGACATAGAACCTGTGTGGTGAAACTCAGACCAAAATTCAAATGTCCTGGTTAATGAGCTCGAACTTTCCAGTCCATATACTGCTTCTGTGACTGGTAATGGTAACACACACATAATGGAGGAATGTTTTTAAAAATGAGAAAAGGACTTTCCCATCCATTATCTCATTTGCTCTTCTTAGCAAAAACAGTGAGACAAGCAGGCCAAGAATTGGGCTCAGTTTATAGATAATAGAAATTAGGTTCAGAGGAGTTAAGTGAATTGCCACTGTGAAAGAGCCAGGGCTCACAACTAGATCTTCTAATTCCCTGTCTACCAAATCCTAATCATTCTCTAAGTAATTTGGAAGTCACCTGCCTTTTGCTTTTGCCTCTCACTCATGTGCGAATACACTCTTCAAAGAAAGTGGATGTGTAATGAGGAACTTTGAGGTGTTACAGAACAAAACAAGTTCTGAGTTAGAAATGATAGAGAAATGCCAAGGATGAAAACAGGAAGTTCTCTGAAAAGATGTACAGGGAGTACTTCATAGACTCCTGGTGTTTTGTCAGTGAGTCTCTATCAAATGTGTTTTAGACAAACTGGTTCATGTCTGATGACAATGGAACAAACAAGTCAAGGATATGTTTCACTGGCTTTTGCCATGGATAGGTAGGAGGTGATATGATAGTAGTGAAAAACACTGAAATGGCTTCAGAAAACCATTTACGTAACACCAGCTATGCAAAAATAATTAGGAGCAGAGAGCCTAAAGAGAATAATGAGGGAAGGGCTATTTTGATGGTTTGGCCTTTTACTGTTTGATGTTCAAATATAATGTAATTGGGGGCAATGGTAGGTTGAAATCATTCACTAATGTTAAATAATTAACATAAGACCACTTTGGATATTTATATTAATAGTGCTAATAGTGACAATTTATGTTCTCTCCAGCCTTTCATCTGAGATCAAAGTTTATTAAAAGCTCTAAATAAACTTTATAAACACTTGTGTAAGTAGAATTAGAGTTGGTATGCAGATGCATAAAATAAAACAGATCCACTGAGGCACTGAATTATCACTGAGCAAGCTCAAGACAGAACTAACTAGTAATATGAACGAGAGGCATGCCAACTCTTTTCTTCAAAATTCAAAAGGAAGAAAACTAGTTCAAAGGTGCTTTATAAAACTCTATTTACCAATACATTGAGGGCATATTCTGACAATCCTACATATGGTCCAGGAACGTCAATGTCCTACATGTAAGTCCACTTCTTGCCCTGCTCAAGGGAGACACGGGATCTAGCTGACTTCCTTCTTCTTCATTCTGCACATTCACTAGACACCTGTCCAATATTCCTTACTCATGTCTTCATTACTCTTAAGAGTCACACGAGGAGTATATGGAATGGAAAGAACACTGTGTCACTATTTAGGACACCTGAATTCTAGCCCTAGTTTCACCACACTTGGCAATTCAGAAACTTCTCTGGCCTGCAGAGCGAGGGGTATTGAAAAGGGTCTCTAGGATTCCTTCCAGTTGGATTGTTATCTAAAATGTGAGATTCATGGCAGCAGGGACTCTAATCTTCTACATACCTAGGAAATCAGGGAGACATGGTAGGGATTTGACAAGTATCTGTTATATAATATCCTATGATTAAATCAACTGAATTGTTTGACAGCAACTATTGGTAGGTCAGAAATTTTGAAGACTAGAATTTTAATTCCTCCTGGGTTAGACCAGAACCTATTAAGGAGTGGAGCTTCTATATCACCTAGCCAAGCCCAATCATTAAAAAAAAAAAAAAAAAAAAAAGGAGGAGGAGGAAGAGAAGAAGAAGAAGAAGAAAACTGAAATTGAGAGAGGTTAAACAAGTTGTCCAGGGTCACATGTCTGGCCATGATAGAGATATGACCAGAACCTAGCTTTTCTGACTCTGAATCAGATACTATTTTTACCATATCATCATCATTTAAACTAGGCATATCATAATTTTCAGCTGAAATTTGTCTGTAATTTGTTCAAATTAGATGCATAAAATGAAAATCCTCCAAATCAGCCTTTATTTACAGGCTACTTCAAACATGTAAGATACACTACTCCCACCAACTACATATTAAGGGTATACTACTAATATTTTGTTTTATAGTTAAGACAGGATCTTAAAGAAAAAACCTTAATACACTCTTACTTTGAGATTTCACTCATATGTGCTCTCTTACAGAAAACAAAAAGCATTTCTTATACGTATTATAGTTTTTAGAAAGATGCTTCCACTGTGTTTTGTAATATACACTCATATTATCTTCACCTTATAAAGCAAGAGCTTCTTTCCGAGAATGCACTATGTTATTGATAGTATTTAGAGCAGGGCTATGAAACACATTGTCTAGCAAGGCAGTTAGACAGGCAGGATGACTACTTATCAGCATCAAATATGAAGCTGTCAGTCTGACCTCCAAACACTGAGCAATTTGATAATATTAAATTCATCTGCTGGTGAAGCCGCATTCATTATATAATTTCTCAACGACACTTTCCCTATGTCACTGTGCTCATGAGAGATTTGACGGGGCTGTAAGAAACCATTTTTTGCAGGCTGAAGGAAGTCTTACATTTTTAAATTGGTCATCACCTTTTGCCACAAGGTTGCAACTCTGAATAAACAGCCTACTTGTCTGAGTAGCATTTTCTTCCTTTGACCTTAAATACAGTCATGTTTTAGAAATTTAACCCTTTGAAGATGACCCCATTATTGGAAAACATACATATTTTAATACTGACTAACGCAGAAAACAGCCTCTGTATTTTGGGACAAGGTGGCGAAAGGAGAATGTCTAGATTGTTTCAACCAAGATCCCTCATGAGAGATTCATGAGGATATTTCCGTTTGCCCTCAATGCGAATATACAGAAGGTAGACTAACATTAGAGCAGTGGGAAACTTGGCAGACGGGGCTAGGACAGGGTTTGTGCAAAAACTTTTTCCGGTTTCAGTTTGAATGGGTTCCCAGGAAGTGTCAAGTTTGAACAAATCCAAAATTTTACAATGTAGCTCAGCCAAAACTGCTGAGATTCACCTGATTCTGGGTCAAAACTGTACAGAGCACACTGCGTTTTATTTGGTGTAGAGCCAATTTGACTGAACCTTTCAGGCAACTTCAATGAGAGGCTCATAGCCTTGGCAAAACCAAAAATGAACCTAGCTTGATCTCTGGTTTTGAAACAGCAAGTTCTGGCTTTATAAAGAGATAAAGCCAAGTTTTACTTAGCTTTAAGATTCTTACAAATACTTAGAAGAATCACTGCAAATAATTAACAGTTATTTGGCCAGATTTACATAGTCAAGTCAGTTACTTCCTGATTAACCAGGACACTTCAGTAAGTACGTTAACTCTATTGGCACCATATATTCCTAAGTGCCGTACAGCTGAATTTGGTGTTCTAACAAAGAATAATGGTACTCCTTCAACAGCTTATGTGCCTCCAGAGTGGATCGCACAGGTAGGAGGATGAAGCACAGCCAGTGCTGGCTCCACGTGGGAAGGAAAGAATTAAAAACTCCAACGACGACGGTCTACCGTAATGGCAGCTATGTGAAGGGAGAGTATATAGCGTTAGCTTGGTAATTTGCACAGAGACACATTGGCATTCTCTTATACTCCTGGACACCAAGATCTTCAAGATCAACTGGTGTGCATGGTTCAAATCTGTTACCACTGATATTACCTGAATGAATCCTTTAGAGGTGTGCTAACAACTCCAACAGTTGTTTTTATAAAGAAAAACCATATTTCTAAGAGTCTTCCAGTGTTTCGTAATTTTTCCCAATATAGGTAAATTTACGTATATATTTCTCCATAGTGCTACAGATTAGGATTTATCCTGTAAATTATATCATCTCTTTATGTATACATTGAAAACAAGGGAGATTGGATTGTTTCAGGTTACTTGGATTTGAGAAGCTGATTAAATAGTGACAAATTATAGCTACATAATTACACATTTGCTCTAAGTCAATGATTTTCAAAATTTTGAATACTCTCTAAATAATTTTTTAAACTATATATCTCCCTGTCTTCCTCTCACCCATACACATTTCAAAGTTCTCTAAACATTCTCATCACAAATTTAGGTAGCTGCAGAGGATGAAATTTCTGGGATATTGTAAATACTGACATTTTAAAATAAAACTCTTAAATTACTCATATAAACGTATCCAGCAAACTTTAAATACTTCAGTAATTTGTTACCACCATTTATCCGCTGACAAAATAACTAAATTAGATCCTCTTTAAAAGACAGAAATTTTATATTGTTCCTTTGCCCTTTGAATCTATTGCCCATCTATTTTCGCCAACAGAGTTTTCCCCTAATATAAAATATATGTATGTTTGGAGGTTTTTTTATTGGTTATCCTATCATTCTTCATCCTTCTCTGTAACAAAAATGTACATATACAGAAAAACTGATTTTTAAAATGCCCTGTGACCATAATGCTCTAAGTGTTACATATTTTTATAGATTGAATTATAATTAATATTCCATATGTTAAAAATTTTTAGAAACAAATATTAAATGTAAAGTGTGTAAAGACCCCAAAGCTTCCAAAAGTATATTCCTTAATGGATGGATACCTCTTCCTCTTCTCCTGTACTCAGTTAGCTCATATATCCACGGGTAAGTGCTAACATTTGTTTGAATAAGACAGGGTTCCATTTCACTTCTATTTCTTTTTTGTTTGTTTGTTTGTTTCTATAGATTCAATCACTGAGAAATCTTGTTCACATAAAAAAGTACATGAGAATGAAAGTGGTTTTGTTATAACAATGTCACTCAGTTGCCTTCTTAGTTTTATGACAAAGATTACATAGTGATTTGTCACCAAAAATTAATTTTAATGATCTATCAATTTGATTAAGTCCTCTTTCAATTTTGTTGAAAGCAAAGAATTAGAAACCACTTGACTTGCCAAAGGACTGTAATATAGTTATTAAAGTCACTCACTTTCTGTTTTGGAAGGTGTGTGAAAGAGGCTTTATTTACTAAAACTTATCAAATAACTACAACTGTTTTTTCACTTAGAGGCATTTCACTGAATTTTCCATATGCAAAAAGTATTAAGAAAACTAAAAATCTTGTTAATATTAATACTATTTTCTCAGTATACATTTTTAATACTTTTGCTTTAGGGGTGCCTAGGGTAGTTAAGTAGGTTAAGCATCTGACTCTTGATGTCGGCTCAGGTCATGATCTCACGGTTCGTGAGTTTGACCCCAGCATCAGGGTCTGAGCTGATAATATGGAGTCTGCTTAGGATTCTCTCTCCCTCTCTTTCTGCCCTTCCCCAGCCTGGTTAGGGTTCTCTCTCTCTCTCTCTCTCTCTCTCTCTCTCTGACCCTCCCCTGCTTATGCACGTGCACACAGGCACACACTCTCTCTCTCAAAAATAAACTTAAGAAAATACTTTTATATTAGCATTAAATATATTTTCATTAAAACCCTAGACTGGCAAAGCTAGTCCTTATGTCAAACCAACCAGCCAAATGGGGCTAACTTTCTGGCAGAAAAAAAAACCTCTGACTTGATTTTTCAATTCCATAAGTGTGTTAATTTGCTCTGTGACAACTACTTTTTGAATTACAATTCTAAGACAGATAAATAAATAAATCATGGAGCCAGGCCAAAGTTTGTCACCTGAATGAAAGAAGACACTTTCAATTATTTCTTTCCAACACTGAGTTTTGTTCTCAGGAACTATACCTTTGTTCTCTGATTACAGTAGAGTGGTAAAAGAGGTGAGGTCATTAAATAAAATTGTCATTATTCCCCACAACATCAATCAACAATGTACATCAATTTCAGAATATATATTCCTAATATCACAAATATCTATTAAAATAACATCAAAAATATATGTGGGGCGCCTGGGTGGCTCAGTCGGTTGAGCGTCCGACTTCGGCTCAGGTCATGATCTCAGGGTTCGTGGGTTCGAGCCCCACGTCAGGCTCTGTGCTGACAGCTAGCTCAGAGCCTGGAGCCTGTTTCAGATTCTGTGTCTCCCTCTCTCTCTGATCCTCCCCTGCTCATGCTGTCTGTATCTCTCTCTCAAAAATAAATAAAATATTAAAAATATATATATGTATAACTAACAAGGACAAGAAGCCTTACCTTAGTGACTTGTAAGGCGTTGAATGCATCAAAATCATAAATTGCCCCTTGTCTGGCACCTTGAAGTGCTGGGTGAATCTGGGATTGTGGGACCTTGCATGGGTGAAAAGAAGGCCTTTCTTTTGTAAAGGGGAAGGAGGTTGATTAGGAAAAGTAAGGTGACCTCCTCAGGCAGGGTCATTTTAGAACTCTGCTTGAAATGCACGTAGAACCTGAGGATGTAAAAATCGACTGTCTTAAAACTATTTGTGTCTGAAGACCGCTTGGAAAAATCTCTGCCTACTCCTAGAGGTTATTTCACTCCAGTGTGAATACTCTAACTCACCAGCTATCTCTGAACATTACCCTCAGGGGCAGTATTAATAATTTTGTCATAAAAGTAAAAAAAAAAAAAAAAAAAGTTCTTTTAACTGACTT
>NW_027551569.1:1675953-1718016 GCF_008692635.1 Crocuta crocuta | reverse complement strand
TGTGAACGTGTTTCCATTCCCTGTTTTTTTTGTTGTTGTTGTTTCATTTTTGGCGAGATGTGTCAGAGACACAAAAGAGTACATAAAATATATACGTGCAGTTTGAAGAAAATTGACAATTCTTTGTGATTTCAATTAGCATTTCCCTGTTTACTAACGAAGCTGATTATATTCACATATTGCTTTTTCAACTGAAATGCTTGCTCATGTCTTTTACTCTCTTTTTCTTTCTCCGTTTTGAAATCTAGGCCGTTTATCCTTTTCTAATTGCTTTGTTGACAATAAGATTTGGATACAAATTGATTTGGATACAAATTGCTACTCAGGCTATATATTTTGCCACAAATATATTTTTAAGTGTGGCTTTTCTTTTCACTCTTATGTTGTCTTTTGACTTATGGAAGTTCTTAATTTTAATGTGGTCACATCAGTCACATGTATAGGATCTGTGTTTTCAGTACCCTTTCCCCCCAGAAGTCCTTCAAAGTCCCGAGATCATGAAGATATTAAACCATACTTCGTTTTTTGGGGAGCGCTCAGTCAGTTAAGCTCAGGTCCTGATCTCGAGGTTTGTGGGTTCGAGGCCCACATCGGGCTCTGTGCGGACAGTCAGCTAAAAGCCTGGAGCCTGTCTTCTGTGTCTCTCTCTCTCTCTGACCCTTCCCTGCTCATGCTGTCTCTCTCTCTCTCTCAGAAATAAAACATTAAAAAAAACAACTACCATACTTCATTTTAAAGTTTTGCATCTGAGATAGGGGTTCAATTTCATTTTTTTCTATACCACCAGTTGAAAAGTCCCTGCTTACTCCTGTGATCAGTGATGGCAGCCGTATCAGACATCACGTTTCCATCTACAAGTGTTTCTGTTGCTGGGAAGTAGATTTCATTATACTGGCCTAGTTTTAATATTCCTGGGCCAAGACTACACCACCTGAATTTTCATAGCTTTAGTAAGATTTCATATATACATTAGGAAAACTACCCCCAACTTGCTCATCTTCAGAACTGTCTTAGCTATTCCAGTGTCTTCTCTATGAAGAATTTGCATTTTTGTTGCTGTTTGATTTTTTTTCTATATATTTTGTATTTTTTGTTACCTTTGTACTGGTACATTTTTAGTTACATTTTCTTAGTACGTGTTGCTGGATTTAGAAAGAGAATGAGCTTTCTTAAACTGGACTTTCTTAAACTCTGTTTTTCTTAACTATGAGTTCCTAGAGCTTTTTATATAGACAGTAACAGGATTTGCAAATGACGACTGTTTGTTTCACTGTTCGGGCTAGGACTGCATGTACATTATCTAACACAAGGTGTGGAATGGGGCATCCTTTTCTTGTTCCCGGCCTTAAAGGAGGACTTTCAAAATGCTAAGATAATGTTTGTCATTGATTTTTTTTCAGATGACTTAGATTAAGTAAATTCCCTTCTAAGTTTGCTAAACAGTTTTTGATAATGATAAAGATATGGGAATAAATGCTTCTCATTCATCCACTGAGATGAGCTTACTAAATTTATTTTTCCTTAATTTGTCATATGGTGAATTGCATTGATTGATTTCCTAATATTAAACCAACTCTGAATTCCTGGAATAAACCCAGTTTGTTCATGATGAATTATCCTTTGAATACATTCCTGGATTTATTTTGCTAATATTTTGTGTATAATATTTTTGCATCCATGTTAATGCGTGAAAAGTCCCTTAATTTCCCTTATTTATACTTTCTATGTCTGGTTTTGTCTCCAAGGTTATGCCAACTCATAATGAGTTTGGCATGTTCCCTCTTCTTCTAGTTTCTGGAAGAGATTTTGTAAAATTAAAATCATCTGTTCCCATAATATTTGGTAGAACTTCCCTAAAAAATTTATTCAGGCTTGGTGGCCCTTTTTGGAGAAAATCTTAATTGACTAAAAATTGTTGATGAAACTTTTTATTATTTTTAAAAATCTACTTATGGTACTATTTATTTTATTTCTTCTAAATTCTGGAAAATTACATTTTTTTTCTGGGAATTTAGTTATTTCTCCTAATGTATGATTGCACAATTATTCACAATATCCTGGTATGTGGTTAAATTCTCAAATAGCTGTAGTAACATCCACTTTTTCATTCCTATTATTATTCATTTGTATCTTCTCTCTTTTTTCTCCATCAGTCATGCTGGGTATTGGTCATTTTTTTCTTTTTAAACAACCATCTTTACTGGCCTTGTATACTGGATGTTTGCTTTCTATTCATTATAATCGTTTCTCTATTTTTTTCCTTTCTTGTGCTTTTTTTCTTTTTTTTAGGTTTTTGTGCCCTCCTTTTAATTTCTCATGCTGTGTGGTAAGCTCATAATTTTTTATCCTTCTTTTCTAATATAAGATGTGAGCCATGAAGTTACCCCATAAATACTACTTTTGCTGTATCATACACATTTTATAACACAGTGTTACTATTATTACTGACTTCCATATATTTCATAACTTCTAGTTTGTTTTCTGACCTTGAGTGGTTTAGAAGTTTACTTGGAAACTTCCAAAAGTCTGTGGCTTATCTGGTTCTCTTTTTTGAATCCTAGGGCTAGTTATAATCATGCCACTAAATTCTGGCCCAAGGAAATGGACAGAAATAGTATGTTCAAATTCTAGTTTCTACTGGAGGGAAATTACCTGCTCTCTCTTCCTTTCTCTTGTCTTGTTAAATGCAAATCTAAGGGCTGGAGGTGGTTACAGGGATCTTGGATCAGGAGTAGGAAGCAATATATGGAGGACACTAGAGCAAAAAGACCCAAGAAGCCTGGATTCTGACCCCATATCTGCCACAGACACATTATATTTGGATTGTTACACAAGAGAGAAATTACTTTCTAGCTTGCTTAACCCACGATCATTTTTGGATTTCTCTGTTAACCAAAGTCATGCCTAATTCTAATACAAAGGTATGAGAATATCTTGGGATTAATGGAAATGAAACTAATGACAAATTTGAGCGTAGTCATGAAAAACTGAATTTACACCTCTAAGTGGAACTACCTTACATTCCTTTCAAGCTTCCTCAAATGACTCAGACTGTATTGTCTCTAACTCCTCTTCACCCTTGACCTCCCACTACTAAGTTCACTAATTCCCTTCCCTAAATAAGGGCATCCATTTGACCCTGCCCTTCTGGCACCGACTGCCCAATCCCGCATTTTCCAAGCACATTTCTAAACGTGGTTGACCTTCAGAGTGAATGTGCACTTTCTTACTCCTACCTTTCACCACTGCCCTCTATCCTGCATCCTATTGGGACCTTGGCGTCCCTACACATGACATCTGTCACACTGCAAGCCCTGATTCAAAACCATTTTATGCGGGCATATGGGTGGCTCAGTCAGTTAAGTGTCAGACATGGGCTCACGGTCATGATCTTATGGTTGGTAAGTTCAAGCCCTGTATCGGGTTCACCATTGTCAGCACAGAGCCCGTTTCAGACCCTCCGTGCCCCTCTCTCTGCCCCTCCCTGCTTGCACTATCTCAAAAATAAATAAAACATTAAAAAAGATTTTATGCTCCTTATAAAAGCTAAGTATAAATAAAAAAAATAGCTGTGTTACCACTTTAACTCTCTGAGTTGTAGATAACTGATAGCAATGCAAATGAGTCTTGTTCCTAGACAAGCAAATCAATGTTGTCTGGGGGAGTTTCAAGGGATTTCCTTCCTCCACTATGGAAGAAGCCAGTTTTGCATCTATTTTAAATGCATGTCAGAACTCTAGTGCCTACATATGTGTGGCTCTTTGCTCCTTTAGGTCAGTTTTAGCATTTTATTCATCCACTCCTTAATTAATGAGTTAAATAAACTCATTTGTCATGACTTCATTTCATATTTGTATAAGAGTCGTGATTTCATAATTTTACTTTTTTTGAAAAACAGTCTTTTAACAAACCCTTTGATTCCTTATTATCTTCAACATTTAATTACAGCCCCAACATAAATGCCTTCTCTGGCTCTTTCTGCCTCACCCGGATTCTCCACTGTCAGTGGTAAATCTAATCTCCTCTATCATGTCCTCAAAGTACAAAATCCATGGTTTTTCCTAGAACATGGACCACGATATATCAGGAATGTTTGATAGGCCCTGGGATGCATCTGCAAGTAAAATGTAATTTCTAATCCCAGAAGCTTACATGCTAGTGAAGAAGGAGAGGAAAAAGTTGAGGAGGAGGAGGAAAAACAGACACATGGTCCTGACAAGCATTTAGATCACTGGGGACAAGCCAACTCAAGTTGCTCATTATGATGAAAAGACCGTCTTATTTTCAGGTGTTATGACTACTGAACCTTTAAAATCTCCCAATGAAACAATGAGGTTTCAAACTTTTGCATATTTGTATCACCAGAATATATACCCTACATGCAATACCTTATGTTAACACCAACCCAACCAAATGGAAACCACCAATACTTTTCTACGGTTTAAGTGCTGAGTTGTGAGAGAATAATAAATGATCTTGAGATTACTTGCAGCATATTTGATTTTATGAACTATAAAACACTTTACCAGATGAATAGTCTACCAAGTGTATTAAATCTGCTGCTTATAATGCCATATGAAGTCAAAGGACTTCATAATATTTGAGCATTAACATTATTACTGAGCATTTTCATTTTTATGGTTTTACTTATGATAATTATTTCAAATTAAAACCATCTTGAGAAAACTGCCACTGTAAAAAACCTCATCCATTTAATCAATTTTATTTTTCTAATGATGACTTTTTATTTTTACCTTTATTCCTAAAGGAATGCTTAGAATAAGGTACTTATTAAGGTCATACTCCATAGTACTTTTAGTAAAGAGATTATATAAATAAAAAGACTAACAAATACTAATAAAAGTTATAGGTTTTGGTTGCTGCTTGCATACTTCTCAGCTTTGCATGGCATAGTGGTATAATTAAAATGATGAAATAAGAGATAATAAGCAATCACATAATGATAACCTAACATTTGTTTGGCCCTAAACATGTTCGGATATATTTTCTCTCTTAATTCTCACAACTTGATAAAATGCGTTTAATTGTTATTATTTTCAGTTTTACAAATGAAGGAACCAAGAAGTGATTTGCTAAATGTTGTATAAGTGGCATTTTATATGCTGAACCCAAGTCCTCAGACTCAAAATTTCTATTTTTGTTCATACTTTTAAAAAGAGTGTTTAATTCACAAGCCAAATCCTGTTGGCAAGACGCTTCCTAAGGGTAAGTAAAATATATGAAGAAGAACACTAAACATTTTATTCACCTACAATGTCATCATACTGAAACTGAGAAGGTCAGTGTAATTTCCAAATGGCCCAGTTAAATCTAAGAAATAGATTATTTACCCACTAGGGTCTGGACACTGTCAGTCAAAATCACTTGCTTACACAGGACTAAAATGTGCCCCATTAGCATCTTTCCATTCCTCACACTCACAAAATAAATATTTTATTCTTTATTGGCCATATTGTTTAAAGGCTTCTTTTTTTTCCTGTTCATTAAAATCATAGAAAGAAAAAATAAAAATCACCACTAGTCTGAAGCCACTCTTAATATTTTGGGTGCTTGCTTTCTTAGTCTTTTATTTAACACAAAATATTCAATATTTGTATCATACTCTCCATATACCTGTATATACTACTCCCCCCTCACACATGTGTAACAGCATGGCAATATTTACTTTTTAAAAATATGACTTTTTTACGGCTGAAAATCTTTCATCGTAAGGTGGTACCATAATTTATTTTACATTCTTTCAATTCAGATGGTTTTTATTATAAGAAGGCTTATTTATAAAAGTAATATAATGTTTTATAAAACTTGGAAAAATAGAGAAAGGAATGAAATCACAGCCCTAACTCTCATCTAACAAGTCACTGACGAGTTTTGCTATGTCTCTTCTATTCTTTATTCATTTGCCTATCAATACATGTTATTATTGAAGTAGACACGATTTTATTTTAGTTTTTGTCTTCTATTACTGCCCTTTCCATAATCATAGTGGCATTTGGGTGGAAAGTCTACACATTTTTCTAACCATTTGTTACTCTATTGCCAGACAAGAAGTTGTCCCTTTTTCCCTAAAATCATTTCAAATAAATCATTTTACAATAAATATTGCAGGCATGTCGTCTTTACATTCATGCACCTTAAGAAATGTATTCCCTAATACTAGATTTCTGCAAGGAAGAGTACTGAGAAAAAGGCTGACTAGCTTTTAACATTATTTGGGTAGTGGTGAAAACAATGTACGAAAATACTGAGGTTGACTATCTGGACCACCTCAAAGTATAAGCAGAATCCCAATCTCCACTCCTTGTCAACCAGTCCTTTTAGTGACTGGGAAATACAGAAACAAGTAGATAGGATATTGATTATATTCAAACTAATTATGTTTTCCATAATTTAGGACATCTTGGTATCATCATTTTTGAGAGAGCAAGTGACCACTTAAATATACATAGTTTTGTTTTTTCTATTATTTTCATTTTAAAGGTCTGTATCCACCTACCTTTCAGGTATAGTTTAGATTAGTCTCTCCCCTTTGAGTCCTAGATGTCGTTTTAGAAGTGCTTTCTGGAACTGTTTCTTTGGGGAGGGGGTGCTCTGAAATCCACACCAAGAAACAGCAGTAATTCTGACATAAGGAGGAAGAAAATGCCCCAACTTACCGTTTCTAACGCATTTACACGGTCCTGCAAATAAAGCATAATGTATAATTACAAACACAAAGCATTTAAAAATCATTTCAAGTTTACCTAACTTTCAGATTTTCTGTTTATCTTCCATTTAAATAATGTATTTAAAAATATTTAAAAAATAAAAACTCCTATTCAGGATGATTCATCAAAATAGTCATGAAGGAATCACTCTACTTCTTATCTCAGCTGGTGTTAGGACTACAAGACTTTACAGTAAATATCATAAATTCAGATATAATTACTAACTAGAATACACCTTACCACTTCCGCCTTGGTAAAATTATTGATCTATTTAAGGATTTATAAATATTCATAAATATTACACATTTGAATATATAAACAGCTAGACAATAGTAGTGATATTAAAAAAAAAAGGACGAGAGCACACACACCAGCTCTCAGGTATACAGCACAAAGTATGATTTGGAGAGTAAAGTTCAGACATAATAACTTCATGAATTAAAATTAAGAAGTAATTTGTTAACTGAAGCAATATAGGAAAAATAAACAAGAAAGATCTATCGCTTGCTGGAACCCAGATTGGCCTTCCTCATCTGTAGTATATTAGAAGTTTTATAGAAATTTTGGTTTTTAAAAAGGGTCACTGACAACCTGACTTAAAAAGCTATATGACTGGTGCGCTTGAGTGGCTCAGTCAGTTAAGCGTCCGACTTCCGCTCGAGTCATGATCTCATGGTTTGGGAGTTTGAACCTGGAATGGAACCCTGCATCCTGCATCTGGCTCTGCACTCAGGATGCAGGGCCTGCTTGGGATTCTGGCTCTCCCGCTCCATCTCTGTCCCTTCCCCCATGCTCGTGCTAGTGTGTGCTATCTCAAAGAAAAAAAAAAAAGTTAAAAAAATTCTACATGATTAAGTAACTGGTTGCATTCTCAAACTGACAGTTATATTTTCTCAACTCTTTTCAGAGCGGACAGCTACATAGAGGAAGTCTTTACCAGATTAAAAAAGATGCTGGATTTGAGAGAGGAGGGTCTGAAGATTTAGGAAAATAGAAAGCCATCTTTCTTAGGAAGATCAAAGTCACTTTTCTTCCTTTTCTTTCATTTTAAGCAGTGGGAGGAGATGTGTGAAATCTGGATTTCTTTTTTGTTTAAGCAAATGAGTCATTTGTCCTAAGAGGCTAAGGACAGCTCCCCTTTTAGGGAGGGTACAGAGAGGGTACAGAATCACTAGCTCAGGTCTCCTGTGGTCCTACAGAGACCTGCATGGACCCAGGACATGTAGAAGCAGCAAGAACTTGGTGCTCACTGCCCAACCCCCAGCCTCACCTGACACACAGAGGCCTTGCGGTGAGGACTTCTGCAATGCAATCCCCAACCCTCGGATTGGGAAAACGAGTTGAACGTTTCTACCCGTTAAACATTTGGCTATGTGGGTACAAGTTAAATGACTATATTATGCAAAATCTGCCCAAAGCAGACTGTTCTTAGCAATATAATCTGTTTAACTGCGCTTTGTTGGCATACTGGAGAGAACCTCACCCTCACCCCCATGACTTTCGTGAAATAACTGCTGTTTTGTTGGTGACCTGTGTACTGTCACTTGTGAATGCTTCATAATAAATACATATAATGCCTCAAGGGGGCTTTGATCTGTTGTTCCAGGCATCTTATTCACAGTGCATCTGGGATGCTTTATCTGGGATGCATCAGCAATGCCTTATCATCCTTTGCAGATTGAACAGAAGACCTCCTTGGACACCTTATAGAGATGGAAATAGCCTTTGGGCAGGATCACATTTATTAACCATCTTGGAAGCCTCAAAAATATTTACAGCCACTATCTGGGCCTTAAATGTTCCCCGTAACATATATTTATGGGCTCTTGTTTTTCAGGATTAGCACATTTTAAAAGAACACAGGCAGCTAGTTTGAAATCAGAGATTTCATATAATGTCAAAACAGTAGAATTAAATTATGTCTGTCCTAATTCAGATCTCAGTGTTTGGCAAAGATAAACTGAAATAATTTATATATTGGTGTCTTCACTTTACTTGAATATTTGTTACAAGATTAAAAAAAAATACACACTGTCATGAACTGCACGTTCATATCTATTCATGTATTCAAATACGTTCATGTATTTAAACTCCAATCTCCAATGCTATCGCATCTGGAGATGGGATCTTTTGCAGGTAATTAGATCATGTGGACAGAGTCCTCATGATTGGATCAGTGCCCTTATAAGAAGAGACACAAGAACGTCTGCTTCTCTTTCTGCTCTCTGCCATGTATGGGGATAATGAGAAAAGATGGCCATCTACAAACCAGGAGAAGGGCCCTCACCAAGGACGGAATCTGCCAGCACCTTGATCTTGGACTCCTCACCCTCCAGAACTATGAGAAACGTTTGTTGTTTAAGCCACCCAGTCTGTGGTAATTTGTTATAGCAATCCAAGCTAAGATTTGTGCCTAGTCATTCAGACAATGAACACAATTGGTCAAAGAAAACTCCATTTTGTTAAAATATAAAGATGAATAAATGATGTACTTCAGTGCAATTTACTTATGTCTTTTCATCTATAACCCACTTCATTCCAAATTGTACTAAGACAGCTTTCTATGAAAAAATGTAACATGTTACTAAAATGACTAAATTGGGGAAATAAACAATTCGGGTCATTAAACTGAATTTAAATAATTCAATTTGCCAATCAACAGTGGCTAATAGAATACCAGCCATTATTGCCAATTAGGGAGCCTCGTCTAAATTATAGAATTGTTTGGTCTTAATTCTGGGCTATAAATAAAAAGAAATGACTCCTAGTCTTTATGAACTTACTAACTTGCTCTGAAAATTTAAGAAACGCTTTCTGAAAATTTAAATGTTTGACTTCTTTTTTGGCAGATAAGATTAGTTATTATAATTCCGTATATAAAAAAATTGGGCTACTGCAAGTATTTATTCTCAAACAAAATATTTTCACACTTCCTCTCATGTTCTTAGTAAAATAGAGGTAACTTAAGCCAGTGCTGTGGCATTGACACAGCCCATGAAACGAATGCCAGTATATGTCCGAGAAAGGACATATAACTGCACCACAATAAATTATATTCGTCTTAACCTCTCCCACTCTCACCAGAAGTGCAGCCACAGTGTTTTGTTGTTGTATAATCTCCAATTTTCATGTCAACACAGTTTACCTTCAAGTCCAACCTGAAGGGTCAACTCTTGTCCCCCTCTCCCCCACCTCCGCCCCAAGCAGGAACACACACTTCCATACTTGGATCCTGAAAAGAAAAGTACTGGGGCATTAAAAGGAGGGTTAGAGGGTGGGAGGGGCTGAGAGAGAAAACAGCCTCCAGAAACAGTGAAGACACTCTCACTACAGTCATGCTGTTTCAGGTGGTTTTGATACAACAGTGGTTCTTATTTTTGTAGTCAAGAACTTGGAGTCTGAGGAAACTTGATCTTCTCCCCAGGAAAATGTACATTATCCACAACATACACATAATTCTGCGCACACTTTTAGGAGAATCGTAGACTCTTGGGGACCCACCGATGGGCTTCAAGTCCTTTGAATCTCAACAAAAGCATTTGAAATAAGATGTAAGAATGTTATATAAATAAATTATTCTATTAAGCCAAATCTGTTCATTTCTTGTGTGTGAAGTATTTCCGAATAAAGAACACTAATAACAAGGAAAGAAACTGCAGCAACGCATCAAGATTTTGTCTAAAAAGTCGTCAGTAAGTATCCCCTTCAACATGTTGACCCCCTTATCCAGAAAAGCCAGTTTAAACGGATGTATCTTTTCCTAACCTAGCAGGAGTATCCAGTAACATTCCTCATTATCTGCTTTTCACTCAGGGTGTGGCAAATCCTCGAGAGAATCAGAAGCAGGATTTACGAATGGAGTCAAAATATGTGCATCTCTGATCTATTCTCTCATCTACTACCACTAGTCAGGATAGAGATGGGACGCAGTCAGCTGTTCTGTAGGTTTCCTCGGCAACACTCTGGTTGCATTTTTGGTTTACAGTCTTACTGAGAGGTGATCACCGACCCTTATACTTTGACTGTGTTTGTGTCACTGTTTGACCTTATTCAGAGAAGTCAGAGACTGTGCTTACACCAAAGTGGGATGCGTACATGCGTCTCGGTGGTGGGGAAAGGAAGATACAGAAAACGGGGCTCTGTTGATTTATTTAGACAGACTTCCCACTGGAAAATGCAGCCTGAGAGGTGAAGTAGGGTTTTCCCTGAAGTTCCCTGTAAACACTTCCAGCCAGTTGTATAAAACTAACACCAAAAACCTCTCAGATTTACCCTTTGTGTTTCAGATCAGAGAGCAAAGCAAAGGTTTCTTTTTCCCTTTAAAATGAAGAATCGAGTTAAGATTCCTCCTTAATGCACAATATAATGTGGTTCATAGGTGCCTAGAGGTTAAGACTACAAACCAAATATAGGGCAGAGACACAAAACTGTCTTTCTTGCGAACTTTGCAATTCCACAGTGAATCTGCTGGTAATGGGTAACAAGAGCTCAGCGAATGACATCTGGACTGGGAACAACTAAAAATTATCTGCAGATAATATAAAGGCTTTGATGGTGGCGAGGGGCAATGCAAATGACAACTGATGTTAATTTCAAAGACTGACTGTCCCTCAAAAAGAGATGCAGACACAGGAGTTGAGTAGCAGGGGGAGAAACAAAACCCCAGAAACCAACACACGGTATTTTCCCCCCAAAGATTTACATTTAAAAAAATAAAGTACATGTCTCCAGTGGCAAGGTTAGTCATATATCAGCTGAATATGCTCTGAACTCTTATGCAAATCATAGTGCACTAGTGATTATGGCATAATTTATGAGTGGGCTTGTGTCATGAAGAATTTGTGGGAAACAATAAGGTATGCTTTTTGTTTTTTTCAGGGTGTGTATCTGGCTGTCACCAAACATAGCTCGCCTAATGAGACTCCCTGAGGCTGCCATCTCCTTTGATTCCCTCAAGGGCACACATCTTCTGGGATTCTAGGTGAGGAATATTCACAAAGAGTCACATGGAGCCCAGGCTCCTTCTTCCTGAATATTTCAATCCTAGCACTTGATGGCTGACTATCACGCAGGTCACAAGCTGAATCATGAAATGGTACAAACAGTCCACCTTTGGGAATTAAACTGCTTACCTTTGAACAACTCCAATAATCCTCATCTCAATTTACACGCAGTCATTTATTTGAGCGTTTTCAGGGATTAAAGCACAAGGAACCTATGGCTCTCTCACCCTCATTCCCATATGCCTTCCGTGGGCTTCTGTACAGTTACCTCTCATTGTTCTATACTTAAGAGAGAGGCTGCTGATGAGGATAATCAGACATAAGCAGATGGTTTTAAAACAATGTATTTGGCTGACACGAGTTATGTTTTTCTTGCCTCCTATTCCATTTGACTAAGAATAAAACTACTATTAACCTCCATTTCCTGATATACAAGCACAGGTAGGAAGGGAAAAGGTCGTTAAAGGATTTAAAACTAGCCTCAGATTACCTGTACTCTGACCATCAATGGTGCACTATTCTTAGAATCCAAGAAAACCGAGGAAAAACCCCAATAACTTAGTTTCTAGTTACACTTCTGAGACGCATACCTGAAGGCTGACTTAGCTTGTATGTGCTAAAATAAAGCAGACGTATTTTGACTCTTCAGTTCCAAATATCCTAAATATTCCTACCTATGAAATACTTAACTGCTTTTTCTTCAAATTGAGCTTCATTCTGATTTTTCATTGCAGTCTGACTAGCATCTTCCCAAGGTGGAATTTTAAACAGTTGCTTTGGCTGTTTGAGAGAGATGTGAGTAAAGAAAAAAAGTTGGAAAGCTCTATTGTCTTAAAACATTCGAAAGCACTATCAGTAGTCATAGCTATAAAAATAACACTAACATGACTATAATAATTTTTAATAAATTTTTAATTTCTGCACTTAGAAAATGATATCACACTGTGCTCTTAAAATGTTTCCCCACATAATTCCTTACTCAACTTACAGACGCAAATTTTAGAGAAATCATTATTTGAAATTTAAAACAGTTTACTCTTCAGGTTTATAGAGCTCAAGTATCCTCAAACTGCCTTGCTTACAAACATCCTGAGAAGTAACTGATGCTCACTTCCAAAGTCTAGAATGTGAAAGAACAAATAAAGTGGGCAGTTGTAGCCAGTAATGAAAGCTACTTTTAACACTTATAACCTTACCTGTGGATAATGGAGCACTGATGCAGTGTGATTTTAGGAGTCCAGAAAGGTCTGATCACTCAAAATTATGTTTTCCTTCCATTTGCAAAATTATTAGAACTTCCACCAATAGAAATTTATTTTTTGCCTCCCCCTACTCTAGTTTATCTTTAAAAGGCAACAATTTTGGGAGAGAAAACCGTCAAACTAGTTCATTCTCAGGCAGGGGTCGGCAAAGTAGGACAGTAGGCCATTCTAACCTGCTGCTTGTTTTTATAGGCCCAGGGGCTAAAAATGGCTTTTGTGCTTTTATTTGGCTGAAGAAAAAACAAAGTAAGAATAATATTTTATGACATGTGAAAATTACATGGAATTCAAATTTCAGTTTCCCTAAATTATTTTTATTGGAACAAAGCCCATTCATTTCTTTACATATTGTCTATGGTTGCTTTCTTTCTATAATGGCAGAGGTGAGTTGTTGGGAGACAGCACATAGCTTGTAAAACTGAAAATATTTAGAATCTGACCGTTTACAAAAAGTTTGGCAACCCTCTGTTCTAAGGTGTCAGTATCCCATAAGAAATACTTACTGCCTCACAGGAGGAGGTCACCCTATAGCAAAACAACCCCTGTAAGCTTCTGGAAGGAGAAGATAAGGTGAAATATACTGACCAGGGACCAGAAAAGACAATAGGAACCAGAAAATTTTTACCCAACTTTTAAACTTTAAAATAACATTTATGGGTGCCAGGGTGGCTCAGTCAGTTAAATGTACGACTTTGGCTCAGGTCACGATCTCACGGTTCGTGAGTTGGAGCCCCGCATCAGGCTCTGTGCTGTCAGCACACAGTCCACTTCAGACCCTCTGTCCCCCTCCCTCTTTCCTCTCCCACTGCTTGTGCTCTCTCTCAAAAATAAATAAACATTAAAAAAAATAAAACATATAAAAGTTGTATATGCATAAATACATATACCAGAATATAAATCATTCCTCAGGCCATGAAAGCTTCTTTTTGTCCTTTATTCCTTTTATCATCATTTTTATTAATTCCTTCCATTGTCTTTCCTTTTTTCTTCTCTCTCCCCCTTCCACTCACTTATTCATTAAATAATTCATCCATTCATTCACATTTATTGAGGCAGATACTTTTTTGGACACTGGGAACACAGTTATCAACAAGGGAGATAAGATCTCTCTGCCTTCCTTGAGTTTATATTCCAAAGGAGTAGACTAAAAGGTAAATAGAGAGGACACCCAAAGACTGTGATGGAGGGTGAGGGCAGAGATTTACTTTAGACAGGTTGGTCAGGTTAAGTTCCCATGAAGAGGTAATACTTGAGCTAGAACTCAAAGGAGGACAATGAGCCATCAGTGAAAGAGCTAAGGGAGAAGCATTACAGAGAGGGGAAGTAGCAAATGCAAAGGTCCTGAGTTTGCTTAATTTCAGGAATAACAGGGACACTGGTGTGTGCACTGTGGGTATTAAAAAAAAATCCTTTTAAGTTACCAGAACCATAAAACTCAACACTATTAAAAACTTATTATGGGCTGAAAACATTTTTCATTTATTACTCCCCAAAACTCTTAATAGGTGAACATTATTAATTTCATTCATTTTGAAAGTCAGAGAAATAGACTCAAAGACATTAAATGTAGTGATTTCCACATTGTGGTTGAGTTTAGACTGCAGTGCTGGTCCACCTGACTCAAAGGAGCCTATACTAACTCTCAAAAACAAATTAAATCCACATTAAGAAACATATATGTATATATTTATCTATAAAGATGATACATTTTTCAAATTATTATGAGGGCTATATTCTGTGTGTAGTGGAGGTTAGGTTTTACACTGGCAAACTGTTCTAGAGCCTCTTTCTCAAAATTACACATGACAGAACAGCATTCCAGAACCTTAATTTTGACAAATGTCAGGTGACAGTGTAACAAAACACATACCATATCACAATAAAATTTAATGTTCAAATAAAAACCATTATTTGTACATATTCTTACAGTTATTTACCATATCCTCAGATGGGATTGTGTTTTTGTCATAAGCCTTTCTTAAGTGAGTTGCAACTGCTTCTATTTCTGGGTCTGACATTAGGCTAGTTGAAGACACACAGCCAGTACTACTGGGGATATATCAGGAAAAAGGATAAAGAAAAGCAAAGATCTAAACTTAATTAGCTGTGATGCTGTACAGCTGAATGGCACCTCTATTGTGCTGGTCTCCCAATTCTTTCAGGTCTGGGCTGCAGGAGTGAGATTCATTACGGAGCTCATAAATGGCCTCTGCCCCCCCACCCCTGTTTTACTGATGACAAATTTATTAGTTCTTTTCTAACAGTGAAATGAGAACTAGGGATTTCAATTACACCCAGAATGTAGTAAAGGCATGGAATCTCTTGTAGGTAATATTTTTCTATTCCATTTTATGAGCAAATATACAAGTACTGTTAATAGACATTAAACGTTATTTATTAGCATGCTAATAAGCCTTCACACTTTTAAAAGTAAACACTAAATTTCCAACAAATTACATTTAGAAGAGTAAGTGTAATGCAGATACTCTGGAAAAGGAATGCCCTTCAGAATCAATTTTTAAAAACCCAAATCATCACTGATTATGATAAAAAGACAAAGATATGAGGAGATGCTTATTACTCATTCTTTCAGCTCATTTTAGTTTTATCACTTTTTGCACAATTTAAAATTTATGCAAACGTTTTCAATGTTGCCTTTAATTTTTGCCAGAATATTTTGAACCTGGTTTAGAAGTGAAATTGAAGAAGCCCAAGGAGGGCTTTAATAACAACTTTCTTTGGTCTGTTTATTTAAAGCACGATGAATAAGCAAAAAGGAAAGGTGCAGAATGGAAAAAGGAAAATGACTCCTCTTCTCCTTCCTAGAAGTGTTTGAGATTACTGGGTTGCTCATAATCTTGCACCAGGAATTAAAATCTTCCTCACATGCTAAGAGTCTCTCTCTCTCTCTCTCTCTCTCTCACACACACACACACACACACACACAAACACACACACACTGCCCAGTTGCCATGCATACATAAAGCAGAGAGCCTAAGGGTTTGCAAATAGTTCTAAAGTTAAATAGGAAAGCAGTAAGGAGTTTCACTAATATTAGTCCCCAGTATTGCCCAATTTACATATTGCATTTTGTACAAGTCATTTACCTTCTTATAGTCTTTTTCTTAAGAAGCTAAGGGGTGAGTTAGTATTTTAACACACTAAATATGTTTTCTAATGAATCATTCTCCTAGAAGAAAAAGATGGAAGAAATCTGAAGAAACAGAGGCCAGGAACCTAAGCAAACAAACCAACAAATCAAGTGTGGGGATTCTGTTCTCCATAAGTGCTGGAGGCATGTAAGTACAGGAGTACAGACGACAGGCAGACTCTAGTGTGAGTACCAGCCCTGCCAACTACTGGCTGAACAAGCCAGGAACTTCTTCATCTGTAAAATGGAAATAACAGTATTTATCTTGTAGAAGTACCACAAGGAATCAATGGCATATATTTAGAAGTTTCAGTGTGCATGACACAAAAGTATTGTCTGTTACCAGTAGTACCATTCATTAACAAGCCAGAGGGCAATTTCTTCTTGTCCTTTGATGCACAGACCATCACCCTTCTGGATCGATTTAGCAAAATCTTGACAGGAACTAACTAGTACTAAATCAGTATTTGTTAATAAATGAAACATAATGTTAGTGAGTTTTCGAGATCACAGTCTAGGGAAATCTTCTCCAATGTTTCTTTACATTCTGGAATCTGCCAGAGATGGGGATGGGAGACAGCCCTACAAATGAGAACTAAAGTTTCTTTCAATGATCTATTAATACTTAGAACCTCAGAGATTTGTTTTATTTTTATTTTTTAAATGTTTATTCATTTTTTGATAGAGAGAGAGAATGAGTGTGTGGGGGGGGGAGGGGCAGAGACAAAGACACACACACACAGAATCTGAAGCAGGCTCCAGGCTCTGAGCTGTCAGCCCGACATGGTTCTCAAACTCATGAACTGCAAGATAATGACGTTAGCTGAAGTTGGATGCTTAAGTGACTGAGCCACCCAGGCGCCCCTAGAACCTCAGAGATTTCAGTCAATGGAAATGGTTTCAACCAGAAATGCATTATTGCTAACCAAATCTGTTGCACACTACACACATTCTTTAGGATACTGTTTTCACAACTGTCATTGTTATCAAGAGGCAGAAGACAAAATGGAGAATGGAGTGTTATGGCCTGAATATTTCTGTCTCCCCCAAATTCACAGGTTGAAATCATAATCCTGAATGTGATATCAGGAGATGGGGCCTTAAACAGGCGATTGGTCATGAGGGTAGAGCCGTCATGAACGGGAAAGTACCCTTAGAGAAGATTCCAGAATGTACTGTCTGCTCCTGCTATGGCCCAGTAAGTGGGCCAGATACTGAATCTGAATCTGCCAAAATAACTACTGAATGCAGATAGTGAAGCTGCCTACATGTGAGACTTCCTAGCCTCCAGAGCTGTGAGAAATAAAGGGTTCTAGTTTAAGCCACTCAGTCTATGGTCTTTTTGTTATAGCAGCTCAAATGGCAGGTACACTATTATTTACCCAAAGTTTGAGGCATATCCAGAGATGTGAGTGAGAAGAATAAGTAGATACACACTTAAAGGAGACTGGTCCTGTAGTGATTACCTAAACGGCCCAAATGAAACTGCTGCATATTGTAAGGTAACAGTTGACTCCAGTAACATGGCAGAAACTTCCAGAGAAGCTCGACACTGCAAAGCAGGGTAACATGCTTAGACGGTTTTCATTTTTCATAAGAAAACAGAAGCCGCTCTTCCATCAGCTGCAATGCCCATGGAGCCCACGGGTCAGACTCTGACAGAGGCACTAAGGGATATTTTCTGGAAGTGTTGCTTTTCATGGAGTCCACTGCAAAGGGGCTGGTATGCGGAGACACATTAAATAAATTGCCCCCTTGTGGGAACAGTTTACAAAATCTGTAACACTCACTTGGCTCCTTTACCAAGTTTTTATAAAACTTTGTCACAGTAAAATTTGGGCACTTGAAGTCAGAAATTACACTTTATATTTGCATTTTTTAAAATGTTTCCAAAGGGCGTCTGTTTTTTAGAGGCTTCTGTAGAGCTTGACTCAAAGGAAGGAGGCTGCTGAATTCTGAAGACTTATGCTTTGCATCTCTTTGGAGAAACAGAACCAGCCACACTTTCATGTTTCTTTTATTCTCAAAAGACAATGATCTATTAATCAACTTCCATACATTCAGACATGGACTACTTCACTTTCAGGGTATTTTATTTTCCGGTTTTACTGCTATAGATTCGGAATTAAAAGTAAGTTGCGAATTTTAGGTAAAATAGAGTGATAAAATTTAGTGGTCATTAAGATTTCAAGTGGAATCTATTTTAGTGAGCTTGGTTCCCTGTTCTCCTGAGGCCTCTTAACATAGTAAATGGAAGTGTACAAATCTAACTGGCTGAGACCCTGCTTGACCCTAACACAGACTGCTAACGTTTCATCTCTGGTGAGACCTCATACCGAATTTAAGCTTGGTAAGCCTCTTTACCTTGAGAAGAAAGATTTTAATGGGCCGTTAAATCACCTAGCCCTCAAAGTGGTAAGTGTTGCCCAATCTTCCATTCCCCATAATCACCCACATTTTGCATGGTTTATGTCATTGGTTATGGCTATTTTTTTAAAAAATCATATATCACAAAAAGAAATACAGACAGACATACAGCTATTTGCCTACATTCTTACATCTTGGGAAGAATATGTAGGTGTGCTTTACATGCTGATTTCTAGAAGTAGGGGAGTTACATTTTAACTCTCATGAGTTATCCTAGGGAGGGGCAGGATACCGCATTTACCTTCTAGTTTAATAAAGACTTAAACAATAAATCATAATTTATCAATTTATTCAAAGTGGGACTTCTAAAAATGTTCCTTAGAATCTCCTAAGCAAATTACAACTTCCAGGAAAATGTAAGAATTGCTTTAACCAATTTTTCAGTTCTTCTAGAGATCCAGTATTAGAATACAGCATCCTGGGGCGCCTGGGTGGCTTAGTTGGTTAAGCGTCCGACTTTCGCTTAGGTCATGATCTCATGGTTCGTGGGTTCGAGCCCCGCGTCGGGCTCTGTGCTGACTGCCAGCTCAGAGCCTGGAGCCTGTTTCAGTCTGTGACGCCCTCTCTCTCTGACCCTCCCCTGCTCACGCTATCTCTCTCTCTCTCTACTAGAAATAAATAAAAAACATTAGAATACAGCATCCTACTTCACCCTTACTTTCTCTTCTAAATTAACTCAAGGACTCTTTGCAGCCCCATCTCTGCATTTTTACCCATAATCTCTAAAATCCCCAAATCACTATGTGGTCTGAAAGTGCAGGCTCTGGGAATTCTGCAGTCAGGAAGAAATGACTGACAGCAAACTCGTGGAAATTATCCAGTTGGTCTGTTACTATCCCAGTTTATCACATGGTTGTTTACCAGGAGGATTGGCCATCTATGGGTACTACTCAGATGTTAATGCATGATCCTGCCAGCGTCCACCAGGGTGATTTATCTACCCATGTCAGCTTTTTGTCCTGGGTGTTTTTCTTGCCCAGCTTATTTCCAACGATGCATCTGCCAACTCTACACTGGAATTCTTTTTCATATTATAATTCCCCTATATTAATATTTATTAGACTTGTTCCAAAAGAGCTAAAAAATTCAAGTTCTATTTTTTCCTCAAACACCATGCTGTCATAGGCTATTCCATAAGTAGCTGAAATGAAGTAATGGCTGAGGAAAAGATTATCTTCTCCTTCCACTCATTTCAAATGCTTTGCCTGAGCAGTACTGGGATGACAAAAAACAAATCAAACACCTGCCCTCCACTCCCCCCAAATTTCTAAAATATAAATCAAATCTTTCAAATAGCATGTTCCAGGCTATTTTTAAAAGCTACCAGGGAGAGAAATTAAATATAATTATGGGTCATCTGAAAACCAGCATGTCAGTAATGCCATTTAATATCCTTCAAGGGCATCTGTAGCTTCTGGAATGTCTCAGAAAAAAAATATATTACTGCAAAAAACCCCACACAAACCCAATGCTTCTAATTAAATGAAGGATTCAGCTCATCTCTAATGAAAATACTGATACTAAAGAAAGTGTCTAGAAATATTTGTGACATTTATAGATCCTACAACTAAAAAGTTTCCTTCCGTTTTCCTCTTGAATAATGATTGATGTTCATATTTGGCCCAGATAATCAATTTCATTATTGTCACATTGTGACTTTTTTCACTGTTTCATTATATTTAGTAGTAGCTATCCCAAGACACAACACTCTTTTTAGCATAATCTGACCAAAATCTTCATTTAAAATCATGGTTGCCCACGGAGGGGTTGAGGGGGGTCAGAGAGAGGGAGAGGGTGGCTCTGGGAGGACACAGGCACACTTATTATGCAGCACCATGTCTGGTGCATAGTAGGTACAAACAAGTAGTCAGTGTGTAGAACTAATATTTATAGAAGACCTGCAGGCACCAAGGTTTAGGCATTTCTTATCCCAATTAATCTTCTCTAAGGTCATTTTAAGTATTAGTACTGTCCCCAATTTATAGACAAGGATACTGCCTCAAAGTGACCTGAAGATGGCTTAGTAAAAGAGGAGAGTGGGGTGCCTGGGTGGCTCAGTCGGTTGAGTGTCCGGCTTCAGCTCAGGTCATGATCTCACGGTTCGTGGGTTCGAGCCCCTCGTTGGGCTCTGCACTGACAGCTAGCTCAGAGCCTGGAGCCTGTCTTAGGATTCTGTGTCTCCCTCTCTCTCTGACCCTCCCCTGCTCATACTGTCTCTCTCTCAGAAATAAATAAAACATTAAAAAAATAAAAGAGAAAAGTGAGTAGAAAAAATCATGTTGATAATCATCTAGTTCATCTTATTTGACATAAAATGAGTTAGCATACAAGGCGGGGCATATGCATTTTCCAGATACTCTGTTTAGTGACTGTCCTAGGTAGCATTTTGAAGTTTTTTGTAACTAAGCAGGATACTCCTTCAGTGTGATTTGCGCTCTTGGGTTCACAAAGCAAGAAACTGATGAAAGGTGAGTCAGGCAGGTTGGTAGTTGACAAAAATGAAAACAAAAAACTACAGCAGCACCTACCATTCATCACTACTCATCACAAGTAAGGTGGCAGTCACTGAATGTTTTTCAACTAAATTGAGGGAAATGGATTACCTTTTGTGTCTATTTAAAACATTTCAGCTGATCTCTGAGCAGATTAAATAAAGGATTTGCTTGTTTCAATGTACCTCAAACCCATATGCAAATAGGACTCTGTTACCATACCACACATTTATGGTCAAAGACAAATGAATCTGTCTCTCCCTCTCTCTCTCTCTGTCTCTGTCTCTTTGTCTCTCTCTCTCTCTCTCATACNTTCTCTCTCTCTCTCTCTCGCACACACACACACACACACACACACACACACACACACACACACCCCGGAGCCAGACAATATTAAGCTCCAGTGAAGAATTTTGGTAATTATCAGCTGTATTTTAGAAATCATTGTTAAATCATTGTTAAATATGTTTGTCTCCATCGTTTGTGATTCTTCTTAAGATTGAAAACACCTTTCTCTCTGCTGCCTGTCTCACTCACCATTTTTTTCCTTTTCTTTTCCCACTGTTTATTACTATTCATGCCAAATTACTCACTTACTGACCTTTTGGTTCAATACTACATTCAAAGAAGGAGGGGGAACAGAGAAGGGCAGAGAAAAGGAAGAAGAGTGAAGTGTGTGTGTGTGTGTGTGTCTACACAGGAATGCTGCAACTTAGGAGCTCCCCCACCAAAAAAACCTTTAAACAGAAAATGAACTCTAGGACAGGGATGATTATTGTTTTTTAATAGGTAGACCTTAACAAGACCAAAATAGGTTCTAAAAGAGTCCAGCAAGGTGGTATTCATTTGTTTACTAAGTAACCAAAGATTCACTGAGTACCTACTATGTTGGTTGAGGCACTGTGCTAAATAGTAGATATTTGAGAACATGAAAGAAGAGAGTGGCTTCACAGGTTTGAAAGGAAATTACCACTTATTGTATGGTAAATTTTAATTTTAAAATCTAAGCCCCTTATCTAGGTGGATTCAAGGATTTAACAAATATTTACCCAGTTTTATTGATTATTTTTTCCCTTGAAATATTATTTGTCACGCTTCATGATACTATGCTCTCCTGGGATTATTTTCTCTATGTCTTAGACTGCTTTGCGGGATTTTCATCCTTAGCTTGAAACTTAAGTGTCAGTGTTCCCTACGGTTCTGGCCTAAATTTTCATCTCTTTGATCTACATACTTCCCCCAGGGAGGGGGTATTCTCATTGCTTCTATGACTTTTTTTTTTTTTAAGTAAGCTCTATGCCTCACGTGGGGCTTGAACTCATGACCCNAAAAAAAAAAAAAAAAAAGAGTTGCATGCCCCACCGACCGAGTCAGCTGGGTGCCCCGCTCCTATGACTGTGAGTATCATCTACATGATACGGAGACCAATTTGACGACAACAAACTCTGCATGTTCAGCTTTCGCCTTCTGAGCTCCAGACTCAGGATGTTTCAAGGCACCCAAACTGAAAATATCAAAAAGCGAACTAATCAACTTCCCCTTCTCTCACTGACTGGCACAACCATCCACAGAGTTGCCCAATCAAGAAATCTAGGAGTCATTCTTAATCCCTTCCTTTTCATTTCCTGACAAGCAATCTCAAAGTTTCATGGGATTTTAGATCTTTAAATACATTAGGAAACCACCCACTCCTCTTCATGCTCTCTGTTACCACCCAATCCAGGTCACTATCCTCTCTTGTCAAGATTCCCAGAAACATCTGCTCAACTGGTCCCCCTGGTTTCAATCTTACCTGTTCCCAATTATTTTGGACTTTATAACCAGCTAGTTACCTAGCAGGTTTGATTACACTGTTGTTTTGCTTCAAACTCTTAACTGGTTTCCCATACACCAAAGGTAAAATTCTAACTCCTTTATGCGGTCTTTTAGACCTCTGTTTACCTTATCAACTCCAATCCTGCCTTTTCTCTCTCAATGCTACATTCCATCACACCAAACTTCTTTCACTTTCTCAAATATGAAATTGATGTTCTTTTACCTCCTTCACACTGCCTAAAACTGTTCTAATCGCCCCAAACTTGCCAGGGCTAACTCCAGGTTATCATTTAAATATTGGTTTCTTTTGGGAAAGCTACTTGGTTTGCTACTCACCCTACTCACCTTCAACCCTCTACACTTCTACCGAATCCATCCTATCTCTACCAAAGATACGTGTTCTTATTATATGTTCCCATGGTGACTCATATATCCCCTCTCATATAATTTTTAAACATTTTATTATAAATCCCTTATTATTATATAACAGATACATTCCTAGGGCAGGAATAGAGACAGTAGAAGCAGCTTGCCTCTGTATTCCTAGCACTCAGTACAGTATTACATAGAACTGGTGCTCAACAAGCATTTGTTCAGTGAATATATGAAACGTCTTTTACTTGGAGAAAACTGGAAAGGGTATAGAGATAAACACCCTTCTATCCTTAAGGAGGATAACATTAAATACGGAATGTCTGCTATACATAATTATGTGATGATAATGAGTAAATAAAACTGACTTCAATTTGGATACATGGGGATTTGTTAATATTGTAAATTGGAATTAAATATTTAGGTCTCCTTTCTAGGATAATCTAATCCACACTAAATACTTCTAGAAGACAGTTTTATGATTTTATATTATAGATGAGAAAATAGGCACAGCAACATTAATTGAGTTACTCAGAGTTGCCCAGAAGCAGAAGCACTATTAAAATTCAAAGCTGTCAATTTCTAATCCTCTGCTATTGTTTTATTTTTTATTTTTTGGAAACTATTTTGTCTTTGGCTCCCCCAAGTTCTTTGAGATTGTAGGACTTCAACCTAAATACTTTAATAGTCTTCTCAAAACTATCACCTGTGAGATTTATATTTGAATACAGAAACTCAGGAATATAGGTCTTTTCACTGAATTTTCCTCATGTTAAAATGAAAGGTTTTCAGTGATGTGTCTCTGTACTCTTGTACATTCTCAGAGATGTCAATTTCTTTGTTCTTAATAGAGTGTTACTATTGGGCACTAGTTGGGAACTCTCCTGCTGCTGGACATCAGGCTGGATACTTTACATCTATACATAACCGTTGTTAGTTGCCTGGTGCATTCTATTGCACTTGCTGGACACTGTGGTAGAAAATGTTGCCAGTTCTTCATAAATATTTGAGCAGCAACTTAGGCTATTAAATTTAACAGGATTACTGGTTCCAGCATTTGTACTGTGAGAGAAGTGAACTTAAAAAGGTTTGTGCTGTCATTTCGAAAGGCCATGTATGTACTATGTGCTCAATAAATAGGCTTCTATGTGCTATTGTGGGCAAACACAATGTATGACTACACAGCTTTAAAAAGACTTTATTACCTTCTCAATATATACATTTAGTATACACAGAAGCTTTGCCTCTGATATTAATTTCTTTGAGATAGACAGGGTGAGTATATGAGATTTTTCTTAGCCTCAGACAGGACCAACCTGGGCTGTTTCTTTTTAACCTGTCTATAGCTCAAGATGTTAAAAGAATTTAATCTGTACAGAATTGTGGCCAACACATGCCATTTGTATTAAGCATATAGAACTATACCTTTCTTCGTTTTTAGATTAATATGGTTTTCTTTTAACAAATACACCATTAAATAGAAGAATTCCCTATTACAGTGCATTTCTCTTGCTCTTTGGGCTTCACTTGACCCATCCTTCATTTGCCAGAAGCAAACATCTTTACTGCTAAGCATTCAAGCTAGCTCATTATATCACTCTCCAGTCCCACCTTACAGCTTCCAGGCCCAGGAAGAACTCTAAATGTCCAAAGTATTTACTGTTTTTAATCCCAATGTGACATTAAGTGAATTGGTTCTGTCATGTGAGTATAACTGATTATGTTTCCCCTAATAAAGACAGACTCTTGAGTTATCCATTTGCAAGTTAGCCCAATGTAAAAGGAAGAGAGAACTAATACTGTCAGAGGCCAAGTTAATATCAATTGCTCATACCACAGAACTGCCAATTAAAATTCTAGAGTAACCTTTCAAACACAGTTTTCCAGCCCAAGAACTATGTATAAATCCAGATTGAATTAAGAGGCATACAAGGTAAGTCTTAAGCTCCATGTATGTGTTAATATCCTTGGTTGGTCACTGGTAGATGACACTCATGGAGTCAGAACACTCTTGACTTTCACTTGAAATGTAGATTCCATGAATTCATCTTCATTCATCGCCCTGTTTTGGGGGAAATGACTTTGCAAAGATGTCGCTTTCATTTCTTAATGCTGGAGCTCCTATTAAGCTATACCAAGGAATAAAGGTTCTTTTCAAGAGTAGCACAGGGTTGAGTTGGCTTCCTGTTTCAGGAGATTATAAATGGCTCTCAAACACTTCTAAAAGGAAGCAAATTCCAACTTAGGCTTTAAAATTTGGACATATTTTTCACTCCATTTGGCACACTGGTCTGAATGTGATAGCAATAAAGCCTAACAGAGTAAAACAAATGTTTTTATCCCAAGGACACCTGACCTATGGGAGAATTTACTTTACCTGTAGAGATTCCATTTCTTCATCTTTTCTGTGGGTCTCCTCCAGGAGCTCTGCAAAAAGGTAAGATACCCATCAGGATAATGTGAAAATGAGCTGCCTCTTACTATCAAACCCAATTCAGTCAAGAGCCTGTATAAACTGTTGCCTGGAAAGACAATTTGATGTTTAAGTGTGAAAAGGAATGTAAAAGAAATGCTCTCTGATCCCAACTGATGAGATAGGGCAGACCTCTGGCCTCTGCTGATCCTAAGCTCGCTGAGAAGCCCTGGGAGGTCTTGACTCTGGTGGAGAGACCAGAGAAAAAGACCAACTAAATTACAAATCCAGAATCATATCAATATTTTAGGAATTTGGCCCAGTGCTTATGTAATTCCAAAGTAACACAACATTTTCTTTAAAAAAAAACTTTTTTAATGAAAATTTAGAAACAAACTATTTGCTCTTACAATAAGCTTCCAAGCCAAGTTCCACCTCCAGAGTCAATTTTTATAACCAAATTAAAACATCTTGGAATAATGGGTGTTATTAATGGAAGCAGAACACCACCTTAGCTGTAAAGTCATATTAATTATCATTTCACACTGAGAAGGTGGGAAGCATTGAAGCTACATCTGACCAAGAGCTTGGCATCATCTCAGAGAAATTAGTGGCCGGAAGGTAGGGTAGTCAACTGAAGAAAATTCTGTCTAAATGCATGTGTACAGCCATGGTATCTCAGTGCCCTACATTAATTTACAAACTTGCTATAAAGGAAAATATATTTGGCAAGCAGAATTTTCTGCCTGCAGCTATACCACCCTGTGCTATGATCTTATTAGATCTCACAAACCTAAAGAGGGCAGGGCTGAGTCAGAAGTTGGATGAAAACAGGCAAGAAACACCTACAGCAGTGCACATTAATATTAGCATTTGCCTTGCTCTATGATTGATATTGCTCACCAAGAGGCTGTGCTGCATAAAAGGAAACTATAACTTACAGAAATTCAATATATACTCCAAAAGGCAAATGCAAATGTTTTTAGCAAGTGCTATACTACAAGCAGCAGGAAGCAACACTATTGTGAGTAGCCAGGTCATACTGGGATAGGTCATAACGGAAGAGGCTGAAACCTCAAGAAACCTGGTAGATGATGTAGCTGATGATGAGACTGTGGCTAATTCAGCTACATAGGAATTGCAAACAATCCCCTCAATATGTGGTGTATTGGGATTCAGGATAACAGGTAATTTTTGTTATGAATCCCACAGAGGAGTTAACCTTGGTTCCCAAACCTCCCATAATCAGAGTTATATCAAAAAAGGGAGAGAAGAAAGTCCATGTATTAGGCTGCATTTTTAAGGGATTTTTGATAGGCTTATCAGGTTCCTTAACTATACAGAAACCAACTTGGGAGTGTGATAGATGGTTCAAGTGCCTTTGAAAATTCCTCATCCTGAATTCTTACTCATTCACATGTGACACTGCAGCTACCATCAAGAGATCACATGCATCTACTTTCTACATCTCACATCTGGGCTGGCCTCCTGACTTGATCTGCTAAAGAGAATATAGCAGAAGAAACTCTGTGTCAACCTGTAGTGACAGTTCAAGAGGCCTTGCAGATTTTCATTTTTCTACTTGGAACTCTGTCACCACTATACAAACAAGCCCAGGACAACCTGCTAGATGAGAAGAGCCCAGGACTCTTCCCACCTAAGATGCCCTGCAGAGTACCTTAGCTGGCAGCTAGCAAATGCCCACAAGCATAGCTGTTCACCTGGCCTCAAGAGGACCACAGAGGATTCAGAAGGGGAGTCCAGTTGAGACCAGACAAACTGCCCAGCTGAGTCCAGGGCCAAGTCCAACTCACAGAATTCTGACCTAAAGAAATGGAATTGGGGGATGGTGTCATACCCAGCACTTGCTAACTTACAGCAACCAGTTGTTAACTGTACAGGAAGCTTTCTGAATTTATTAGAAGTATATAAGAGTAATTAATAGATACATGGGAGAAAAGGATCTAGACTCTGCCGAGAATTACAACCGGTCTGGGAGGGTAGGGATGTAAGTAGCACGAACACATGGGCATTTTATCCTGGGTGTCTCTAATCTTTGTGTCACTCCACTCCAAATTCCATAAAGAGAGGAGCTAATGAGCCCAGCTCAGATCTCTTGACTACTGCTTGGCTAGGGGGAAAGAATGGAGCACCTTCACTGATAATTCCAGAAAGGAACATAAAGGATAGTTTCTAAATGCAAGATTAGAAGGTTCTCTAAGCTGGGTCCCTTGGAGTAGTGAATTACACTGTTAAATGGAACACTGGACCAGGAGTGATGGACAGTAGCGTTCATCAACCAATCAAAGAAACGGATCTCATTCCCCTAGACTAAACTTGGTACAGCAAATCACAAAGGCCTTAGTTAAAACTTCCTGGATAATTAGTAGGTATTGGATCTCCTATATAGTCAAGCTCAACTCACAGATTTGATAAAATTATAAATGTAAAGAAGTTCCATCACCCTCAGAGCTTCATAATATTATTGCAACTTAAAAATTATGTTGTCTGTTTTCTCCAAATACATAGAGGTCAAACTGCTTTTCCAAAAAAAACTAATACCTATTGTAATGCTTGATTTTGGACAACTGAACACAAAGAGATTACTGCAATTGGCATTTAAAATATAGAATTCCCAGGGCACCTGGAAAGCTAAGTCAGTTAAGCATCTGACTTTGGCTCAGGTCATGATCTCACAGTTCAGGAGTTTGAGCCCCAAAGACGGCTTCTCTGCTGTCCCCTTTTCTCTTCCCCTTTCCCCCGCTGGTTTTGTTTTCTCTCTAAATAAATAAACTTAAACAAAAATAAAATAAAATATAGAACTCTTGGGGGAGCATGAATGGCTCAGTTGGTTAAGTGTCTGAGTTTGGCTCAGGTCAGGATCTCAAGGTTTGTGAGTTCAAGCCCTGCATTGGGCTCTGTTCTGACAGTGTGGGGCCTCCCTGGGATTCTCTCTCTCCCCCTCTCTCTCCCCCTTTCTCTCTCTGCTCCTCCCCCACTCGCATTCTCTCTCTCTCCCCCAAAATAAATAAATTTAAAAAAAAATTTTAAATTAAAAATAAAATATAGAACTCCTGGGCCTTTGGGAATGATGGTGGAGTAGAACTGTAAACTCACCTCATTGTACGGAATCAACTAGATAATACCCACATCAGTGTAAATAATCCAGGAAATGATTCAAAGACTGGCAGAATAGATGCTTCACAGCTAAATGTAGAGGAGAGGCCACATGGAAGAGCGTAAGAAGGGAGGAGATACAATTGGGATCTAAACAGATCCTCAGACTGTCCTCAGGAGGCAGGGACACCGTGGGCACAGACAGGGGAAAGAAACAGACCCTCAGACCAGGCACCCCAGGCCTGGGGAACCTGCACAGAGAAGAGGAATTCCCATAACATTTGACTTTGAAAACCAGAGGGTCACCATTTCAGGAGTTCAGTCAGTGGCACAATTAGTGGCACTTAATTCCTAGAACTTGAAAAATAACCAGGCTGGGCTCTGGGAGAGCCTGGAGGGTGAGAGGAAACAGAGTGTCCACCTTTTAAAGAGACAGTACAACAAAGAGTCTTGAGGAGATACAGCATAAACGCAACCGTTTGAAAAATGACTGAGTCTGAAATGAAAAATCTCAGAGTATATACCAGACAGGCAGAGATCATTAGGGCACTTCTCCAAGAATCAGAGAGCTAGGGGGTACCATTTCCCTCTCCCCTGCCCCCAGCCTAGACACAGGGACACCCATGGGAACCAGTACAGAGCCAGCACTTGCTACCTAACTCGCTAACAGCATGCCTTGCCACAGCGCCCTCTTGCATATATACCCCCTCCAGCTAGGCCTCAACTCAAGCCCAAAGTGGCCCCGGGATGGACCACTAACAACAAAGGGACCAAACCCTGCCCATGATAGGCAAAAATGAGTAGCATCTCTCTCCTTCTGAAGCCACACGTTTCTATTAGCCTCGTGCTTCCAAGGCTGTACTTTGTACTATGCTAAGGAACCTGTGAGGCAGCAAAGCTGGTAAAGAAGAGACAGTGGTGGCTGAGGACCAGATCCACCCTTGCCGGAAGCCCACAGAACTCCCAGACTTCTGGCTCTCCCTCTCTCCCTCCCTCCAACGCTCTATCCCTCCTCCTTCCTTTCTTTTTTCCTTTCTTCCACCTTTCTCTTCCTTTCCTTCCTCTCGCTTATACTTAAATTAGGCTTAGTTGGATTATCGTCAGTTTTAAAAGTCTCTGGTTGTATGGCTGTATTGAACTTTCTTATCTTTATTCAGAAACTTGGAGAACTCAGAGTTGGCAAGAATGTTCTACTTTACAGTGAAACATTTCATTCTACCATAAATACAGACATTAGGCTCAGAGAAGGCAAATGATTTGCCAGAGATTACCTAGTTAGTGCTAAAGCCACAGCTAGCACTGTGCTCTCTAATCTTCCTGCTGTAGATATCATCTCGTGCTCTCATTTGTACCACTCAGGGCTTAATTGTACCTTTCTCCACACTATTATTTAAAAAATTGCACATATTCATATTCCTCTCACTTCCTTTAGGAGTTCCCTGATGTCAACAATCAGGGGTCCAATGACTTCATATCCATATCCTCCCTAACTGCTGCCTCTCTATGGTTGCTGCTTAACCTGCACCTCTAAAATTGTCTCCTCGACCAGCATCACTGTTCTGTGCAATTGCTCGCTTGTTAGTTCCTTTGTTCAAGTACATGCACTTGGGATGATGAACAGGGTTATTAACCTGTGCAGATAAAATATGGCCACTGGGCACTGCTGAGAAGCAACTACTCTGCGGCAACCACAAGATGAGACAATATAGGCAAGACCCCTGGACAGCTGACGTGACATAAGGCTGTGACAACGGAGTGTGATTAGTGCACCTCGTTAGAATGAGCAGTCTTGTTTGGTCTTACCAGCTTTAGAACGAACGATGGAGAAAGTTGCATGGAGAAAGTTGAAGGGCCGCTCTGCTCCCTTGCTTACCACTGGCATGCCCATGTTTTGCTTTATTATTCTCCGGTCTGCTGTTCAATACAAACAGCAATTCAACTGCGATGCAAATTGCTGAGGCTAAATGTGCTTCCATCAACATTAGTTAATGAAAGATTTTTTTTTTTGGTGAAAAGGGCAGCAGTCCTGTGTGTTTTCCTTGGACTGGCTCCAACTCTTTAAATGAGCTGATACTAACTCATTACGACATATGGGCAAAGGCAGGGGCGGTGGGGAATCCCATTTAAAAAGCAGGACATCGGCGGATGAGACTTGAAGAATCTGGTTGTGTTGTACTGTTTTGTTTTATCCCACTTTGCATTTCTCTGGCACCTTCAGGGTAATATATCATGACCATGTTTTTGGCTAAGACAGTCTTGTACTACTTCCTTCACAGTTTTTGCAACTAGTGGTCTGGCTGTGTAAGGAGGTTTGACACTTTTTTATATTGATTCTGGTTCCTGGTATCCAAGGGAGCAGATAGGTTGTTTGCTTGTTTATTTGCTTTTAAAAAGAGAATCATGTCCAGCTGTACATGAGCAACACATCTGTCTAGCAACTTGACCCTTCACAGAAAGGTTGGAGATCAAGTTTAGAAAGGAAGAGATTTTCCCCTTAGCCTTTACTATAAAATATCTCGTCCATATTATAACTCCACTCAGCTGGTAATGGAGAAAAAGCTGTAGAAACAAGGGCTTCAGACACAGCAACATTTATAGCAGCAGCAATGGACAGAGTAGCACTGAGAGCAGAATATGGTGAATTAACGATAGGAGAGAAAAGCATTTAGCTTCTGGCTTGTATATCTCACTTAGTAATCAATGCTCCTATGCAGGATCACTTTGCATCCTGACATTTGCCTAAAAAAATAGATAATGTAAATTCTCAAAAGAACGTAAGCTTTTAAAATCTATGTCATTCATCTTTGTGGGTGGCAGCTGTGGTATAATAAAATTAATCAAATAAAAGAGCTCACTACAACCTTCAGGGTCATAAATGGTGGACCTGGCCTCCCACAGTTGTATACTGGATACTCAAGATACTAGCAATGTGTTAAAGTCAATGTCAAATTTCTTTTTCTTCTTTGACTCTCCAGTTATTAGAATCATGAACACTTTCGGGACAGAAAGGACCATTGAAATAACCTAATCCCAGGGTTTTCATCCTTTTTTAAAAAACAAATAGAGGGGCACCTGGGTGGCTCAGTCACTTACGTGTCCAACTTCAGCTCAGGTCATGATCTCTGGGTTTATGGGTTCAAGCCCCATGTCGGGCTCTTTGCTGACAGCTCAGAGCCTGAAGCCTGCTTTGGATTCTGTGTCTCCCTCTCTGCCCCTGCCTCACTTGTGCTCTGTCATTCTCTCTCTCAAAAATAAATAAATGTTAAAAAAAACCTAGAAAGTTTAAAAAAATTAAAAAAATAATATAAGTAGAATTCTGTTTTACAAATGAAATCATATACACTTTCAGGTGAATATTATAAATAAAGACAATAATTTTAAAAGCTTAAAGGAAGCTTCTTTGGTGAAAGCAGAAGGGAGGACCTAGGGGCCAGCCTGTTGGGACTTCATTTCTATCCTGGGATCAACCCCTGTGGTGCAATGGCAGAGTGATTTAAAGCTCCAAATTATGCTGACTGAAAACTACTGATTAATCTAACCTTCTCACATGTTATAGATGAGGACTGAGTTCCCAAAGAGCAGAAGTCTCTGTCAATGTCACACAGCTAGTGAACAAAAATGCATGAACCTGAACCCAGAGCTTCTGAATTGGACCAGGGTCCAATACTTTTTCCTGCACAAAAGTGACTGTCCTCTTTTGCATTTCAAGATGTACTGAAATGACATACTATGCCAAACTCTGCCATAAATGCTGATATATTTTCCAATGGTTTCCCAAAGTTAAAGGAAACTTTGCTAAATCAAATTGTGTAACAACAATTTGTGAGAAGAACTATAGCTAATTGCTGTCTAAAATAAAATTCCTCAACCCTGGGAGATGATATCAAAAGATGTGGCTTTGATGGTAAGCAAACACTTAAAACATGTGAAATGGGAGTTGTTTTTGGCAAGGTGTCCTCAACACACAACATAGAGAATATCTCACAAAATACAACAACAACAAAAAATATCTGTTTGAATGGCTGACAGCTGAATAGTTCCTCCACTTCATGATATAATATTTATCAACAAATGTTTTTCTATTCTATCACACTAATATAGGTAAATAGGATAAATGAATAATAATATAACTTTACATTAACCAAAATACTTCAAAAATCAAATGTGTTGTTTTGAAATTAATGTATGTAAAACCCTTAAAATAGTGTCTGGTACATAGTAAGAATTATATGTTAGCTGTTATTATTTTAAAAATTACCCTTCAGTATGCCTGCTAAAATCAGGAAAATGTGTGAAAATGTAATCAGATGCATTTTAAACCAAATAAGAAAAAAAAAAAAAAGCCCTCAAGTGTCCTGCTTTTAGATGCTATGATTGGTAGCTACATTATTGAGAACTCTGCCATATCTACTGCCACCCACTGGTACATATCTGGATATACCACAATGAGTTAAGAGTTTTCTCATCAGGATTGACCGCAGAAAACACACAGATTAAAATGAAGAACAACATTCAAAAAGTATGGCTAGCCTCTGTGGTTTGTCTCAGACGCTGAAACAACATACTGGTCTAGAGATGGAGCCCAAAGAGTCCAATAAATGAAAGGTTTATAATCCACTGTCTGTCTTGGGTATGTGGTAAAACATCCAAATACAGGTACTCGTGTTTTGTTTGATGTCAATTCATTTCTGGTGAAACTTTCCATCTTGACAACTTCAGAGATTTAAAGCCTCTTCTCCACAAAACTGCTACCCTCCAGAAAACAACACAACAATCTACCCCATTCCATCTCGTTCTTTGCTCTGGCTTGGAGAAGCACCAAGATATAGAACAAAAAATTCTGACTCAGCCAACTAATAAGATTTTTATCATTTTTGTTAGCAACACAAGCAGAGAAAGTAAGAACATCAATAAGCCACTGTTCTAAATTGGTTTGAGGGCTGTTTTAGTCTATGGAATTACAGGCAACAATAAACAAGATGAGTGAGAGAAGTTTATAATCTACTGTTAATGCCACTTCAAGAATAAGTTTCCTATGCTCAAATCCAGGCATAAAATCATACTTTTTACATATACTATCTTTAAAGTGTGTTCACCTAATATAAAGTTTGGTTTTTATTTAAACCCTTATGTTGGAAGAAGGCAGTTTATTCTAGGCCCTATTCTGATTCTAGGCTCATAAGGTACAAGTGAGTATATATTTTTGGGCCCACAGAGATCCTGGGTATTTGACTTGTTCTTCAACAACCTATTTATGGAAGCTACAAAAGTTTGTGCTGGTTTCTTGATGACCCTATTAATAAACCACTAAACCACATTCAGATTCTTAGGCATTTCAGAGTCCTGGGTCTACCCTACATCTATTCTAAATACATCAGAGACAGAGTTAAGAAAACCAAATACGAAGAACAAATCTTGAAAGCAATGAGAGAGAAACAATACTTAAGTTATAGGGGGAAAACAATTAGAAATAAAAATTAAAATAATTTGTTGTCAGCAGACCAACACAAACAATGACTGTGGAACGTTCTCTAAAAAAGAAGAAATGATTGAAAAAAAAAAAAAGAATCTTAGAAGTTCGGGAAGAAAGAAAGAAAGAACACAGTAATATAAAATATGGATAAATCCAATAGATTTTCCTTCTCTTATTGAGTTTTAAAATTATTCTGGAGGGTACCTAGGTGACTCAATAGGTTGAGTGTCGGACTCTTAATTTCAGCTAAGATCATGATCACAGTTCATGGGTCTGAGCCTGACACTGGGCTCTGTGCTGACAGTCCGGAAACTGTTTGGGATTTCTCTCCCTCTCTCTGCCCTTCCCCTATTTACTCTCTCTCTCTCTTTCTCCCTCTCTCTCTCTCTCAAAAGGTAAATAAAAATTTTTAAAAAATCATGTTTTATTTTAATCAAAAAAGTTGAACACTAGCTGACATGGTTCTAAATGTATCTAGAATAAATATAGTATACACATATATGTATATACATATATATATATTTAATTTTTTAAAGTAGGCTCCACATCCAACATGGGGCTTGAACTCACAACTCTGAGATCAAGTGTTGCATGCTGTGCCAACTGGGCTAGCCAAGGCAAAAGAACATGAAAGAAGAAATTTTCTACAATTTAAACTGGTAAAATATAATACTAGTAGACTGTGATAACTGTGAATATAAGATGCAATGCTTACAGCAACTACCAAAAAAGTTACACAAAGAGATGCTCTCAAAAACACAACTGATAAAATGGAATTAAAAAAAAAGCTCAAAAAAGAAAAACAAGTAAACAAACCCACAGTAAAGGTGGGTTTGTGTAAAAGCAGAGAAATAAAAAACACAGCAAACAAAAATGGCAGACTTAAGTCCTAACACATCAATAATTACATTATATGAAAATGGTCTAAATATACCCATCAAAAAATAGAAACTGCCAGACTGGATTAATGACCTCTCTGCCATTAATCCATGGCATTATCCAGGGTGCCTGAGTGGCTCAGTCAGATGAGTGTCAGACTCTTGATTTCAGCTCAGGTCATGATCTCACGGTTCATGGGTTGGAGCCCCATGTCAGCAAGGAGCCTATTTGGGTTACTCTGTCTTCCTCTCTACCCTTCCCCCTCTCATTGCACTCTTTCTCTTTCTCTCTCAAAAAAATTAAAAAAAAAAAGAGTCTCTCTCTCTCTCAAAAAAAGAAATCTACGGCATGATCCATGGACCCCACTATATACTACCTATAAGAAACTATTTTTTATTTAAAAAATTTTTTAATTGTTTATTTTGAGAGAGAGAGAGAGAGAGAGAGAGAGAGCAAGAGAAGGGAAGAGAGAGAAGGAGACACAGAATTCTTAGCAGGCTCTGAGTTATTAGCATAGAGCCCAATGAACCATGAGATCATGACCTGAACTAAAGTCAGACATTTAACTGAGTGAGCCACATAGTCACTCCAAAAAATGCACTTGAAATATACTGATTCAGCAGAGTGAAAGTAAAAAATGAAAAAGGATACACTATGCAAACATTAATGAAAAAACCCCATGAATGATAGATCAATATGAGACAAATTAGATTTCAGAGCAAAGAAAATTAACAGAAAAAGCAGAGGACATTATATATAATGATAACAAGAGCTAATCTATCAAGAAGACATAGCAATCTTGCGTATATATACATATATACTAAATAACAAATTTGTAAAAAATGTGAAGAAAAAACATAAGTGAGAGAAAAAAATAGAAAAATTAAAGATTGGTGTTGGAGAAGTTAACATCCCTGTCTCAACAACTGATTGTAAAATAGATAGAAAATCATCAGAATATATAGAAACGCATATCAAAGATTTATTTAAGCATAAATACCAGGAAAATCGCTACATACTTGGAAACTAAACAATACTAAATAATCTATGGGTCAAAGAGAATAATGTCTCAAGGGAGATTTTTAAAAATATCATAAATGGAATTAAACGATTATAGGACACAGACAAATCAGTGCTGAGAGGACAATCTATAGCACTAAATGCATGAGTTAGAAAAGAGAAAAGGTCTTAAATGAATATTCTATACCCTAAGAACCTAAAAAAAGAACAAAATAAGTCCCAAGTAGCAGAAGGAAGTGATTCACCTCTTTAAAAGTACCAAGGTTATGAGTACCTAACCTAAAATACATAATTCGAACAGCCTGTAAGTATTAAGGAAATGGGATTTATGATTATAAAGTACCCATAAGCATTCCCTGTGAAATCTACCAAATGTTTAAAAACGAATTAGCATCAATTTTACACAATTTCATCTAGAAAACAGACAAAAAGGGACTACTTCCCAATTCATTTTATCACACCAGTATTACCCTACTTCCAAAATTATAGTTAAGAAAAGATAAAGATATTTCAGCTCCATCCTAAATACAGACGCAGAAATCTATAACAAAATATTGTCAAATAGCATTTAACTACATATAAAAAGAATTATATATCATGATAAAGTGGCTTTATTCTAAGGATGCTGTTGATCAATACTCAAAAGTTAACCACTATAATTCATCTTAACAGGGCAAAGAAGAAAATCATATGATTAAATAAACAGATACATAAAAACTGCTTCACAAAATTCATAATATTCATTATTTTAAAAAACAAATTCAGAAAAGAAAATACAAAGGAATTTCCTCAGCTTGATAAAGAGCACCTACAAAAGAGCACCTACAACTAACATTATACTTAATGGTGAAAAAGGGAATGTTTTCCCCTTAAGGTCAGAAATAAGGCAAGAATGCTCTTTCTCACAATTCTTAGTCATTAATCTATCCAATGCAAAACAACAAGGAAATAAAAGGAATACTAATCAGAAACAATGAAATAAAAGTGCCTCTATTTGCAGATGACATGATAGTCTTCATAGAAAATCTCAAAGAATTTACCAAAAAAAACCCACCAAAACCAAAAACTCAAAACAAAAACCAGCCTTTGGAATCAAAAAGTGAGTTCAGCACAGTCATAGGATACAAGATAAACATATAAAAATTGATTATATCTCAACATACTAAGAATGAATATGTGAAGACCAAAATGAAAAATTATAGTACCAGTTGAAAAGACCCCTTCTCCCCCAATGAAATACTTAAGTATTTAACTTAAGTAAATTTAACAATACACGTAAAGGATGTGCAGTGTGCTGAACGACACAAAATAACAGTAAGACATCTTGTGTTCCTGGACTGGAAGACTCACAGCATAACATTATCATTTCTCTCTAAATTGATATAAAAGTTCAATATAATTTCTATAAAAATTTCAGCAATATTTTTTTGCAGCTAAAGACAAAACTATTCTAAAATCTGTGTGGAAAGAAAATGAAACTAGAGTAGTTAAAACAGTTTTTAAAAATCAGAGTAAACTGGGAGAAATCAGTCTATTCAATTTCTAGGTTTATTACACAAATCAAAACCACAATCAGATACATCTCTCACCTATCAGAATGGTTAAAATCAAAAACACAAGCAACAACAAATGTTGTCGAGGATGTTGAGAAAAAGGAACCCTCGTGCACTGTTGGTGGGAATGCAAACTAGTGTAGCCATGGTGGGACACAGTATGGAGGTTCCTCAAAAAATTAAAAACAGAACTATCATATGATCCAGTAATTCCACTACTCGTATTTACCTAAGGAATATGAAAACATTAATTCAAAAAGTTAATATGCACTCCTATGTTTACCGTGGCATTATTTAAAACAGTCAAATTACTGATGCAGCCCAACTGTCCATTAATGGATAAAGATATAGTATACATGCATGCACACACACATATACACACACACAGTCATAAAAAGAGTGAAAATTTTCCATTTGCAATGACATGGATGGAGCTAGAGAGTACTAGGCTAAGTGAAATAAGTCGGTCAAAGAAAGACAGATATCATGCTTTCACTCATATGTGGAAGTTGAGAAAATTCACGGAAGACCATGGGGGAAGGGATAGAAAAAATAATTTCAAACAGAGAGGGAGGCAAACCAATAGAGTTTCTTAAATACAGAGAACTGAGGGTTGATGGGGCTGGGGAGCAGGGGAAATGGGTGATGGGCACTGAGGAGGGTGCTTATTGGGATGAGCATTANACTTGTGATGAGCACCAGGTGATGTATGGAAGTGTTGAATCACTGTATTGTAGAGCTGAAACTAATACTATACTATATGTTAACTAACTGAAATTTAAATAAAAGTTTAAAACATAAGAATTCAGAATGGCTTTAGATAAATAAGATGGATATTAAAGTGAATTGATTAATTAGTTACTTTTGAGATCAGTATCTCAACATCTGCCCTTTTCTGTCCATCCTCATTGCAGCTGCCCTAGCCTACACAGCCATCTTCGCTTTTCTAGACAACTATCCCATATTTCTAAAGCAAAGTATATGGCTTGACACTGTACTACTACTAAAATAAAAGAAATAAAAAAGCAAAAAAAACCCTTGGATATGCTGAAGAATATACAGCATGAGCTTCAGTGTCAGAATCACTTGGAAATATAACCTTATCCACCTATTTCTCTTTCCTTCACTCTAAAATGGGGACAAAAATGCCAACATTATAGAACTGTTATACTGATTATTTGAAATAATGTACATAGCTTTTTCAATTAGTAGTAATTATTATTTCATCACACCTGTACAAAGATATAATTATTATTAATTATGAATATAAATTGTGCTGATGATTAGAGAGCCCTGCAAGAGAGCTATAATTAGGCATAACCACACATTGATAGGATAAAGACCAGTTTTTTCTCTGATACTATATTCTGTTCTGAAGACAGGGACTCTAAGTTATTATTCCCTGCCCCTCCCATATCTTGTAAACTAGAAATTAAGTCCTTTGTTGACCTGAATTTATGGGAATCAATGTAGCAGAGTGCTGTGAAACATACTATGCAGTTTTTATTAAATAAAAATGGATGCCATGGGGAGAAAAGTTGTTACTAAAACTTTCAGAAAAGCAATGGTACCTTCAATGAGTTCCATAAATTCCATTTCAAAAATGTGTTCTGAAATTCTCATCTGAATTACCACAATAGTGTCCTGCCTGTGGTTCTCTACGCTCAGTGTCTTATCACTCACCCTTCTCCCCTAGACTGCCCAGAGTGATGAATCTAGAACATATACTCAAGTCACTCTTTGCTCACGGATGTTCTTATTAAGAGTATTAGATTCTGTCTGTGCTGCCGCACGTGACTGATTGGTCATGACTTTCTAGAGTGTGTATGTACTCTAGGGATAGGCCTGAGCTCAGTGGAAGGTCTTAAATTCAGTTTTGATGTCTTCCATGGATGTATGGGCAGGGGAGAATAGTAAAATGTAGATGTATTTCTCATGCTAAGATAAAGTCCAAACTCGTTAATACATTATTTATAAAGGATCTCTCCCACAGTTTACTTCCAAGATCATTATCTTTTATCATCACTTCAATATCTTCTTACATTATCTGTAATGTTCTTCCTGAACTTCACTAATTAGAAAATATCTAACCATTCGTCAAATCCCAGCTTAACAAATGTCCTCTGTAGACTTTCACAAGCCATCCTGTGTCCAAACACCAATCATATTCCTGGAGATATTGCTTTGGTTTCGTGTACACAGAGTACATTATTATTTATTCTATTATAGTTAATTGTTATACATTTGGACCTGTAACCAAATTTAAACTCTTTGATAAGTACCATGTTCAGGAGCTTTAGCTCAGAATATTGTATATGCTAAAGAAACATTACTGAGTAAAGGGATTTGTAAGAAAACAATAAAGCCAAATTTCTTATAAACATTCATAGAATAAGTGGTTGAGAGAGAGAGAAGACATGGTTACTCCCACTTTGCTGTATTCTAGTCTTCACATCTATATACCAGCTGGAGAGGTTAACAGCTCACTATCTTGGGCCGATTTAGAAACATCAGAGACTTGATACATGTCCCTCAAGAGAGGAACATTAGGTGACAAACCAGATGATACAATATAGGGAAATAATAGCAGCATTTCAAAATAATTATTCTGAAGCTAGAACTACAATTTACTTCATTAAATTTTACACTATTTTTCTATATTTTATCCCTTTCTAATATTTCTGAAATAATTGAGACTTCCTATTCCAAAGGTAGTTATCCTCTGGGGTAACTGGATAGCTTAGTCGATGGAACATGTAATTCTTAATCTCAGGGTTGTGGGTAATAATCCCATGTAGAGATTAGTTAAAAATATTTTTTTTTTAAAAAAAAGCTCTTTTAAAAAAGACCAAAACAAACAAAACACAAAAGTAGTTATCCTCTGACAAAAGTCAGAAGAATCTAGCCTATCTATGATTGGGATAACCTGACAATTAGGATAAAAATGGCAAAACCCATGACCCATTACAAGCCAATCAGTAATGTTCAAATTTATGGCCAAGGTTCTACCAAATCCATTCAAACAGTACGGTTTACTCATTGTAGTGGAAAACACCAGAATGACAATCAGGAGACATACGCTCTAATTCTTCCTCTGCTATTTAGTTAGCTAACAGATCTATAAAAATGACCACTTAATCTTTCTTAGCCACAATGATCACATCAGTAAAATAATGGGACTAGCCTAGATTACTGCGAAGATCCTTCCAGCACTGAAACTTTAAGCACTGTACTTTTGTAGATTATTGCAAGGTCTCTACATATCAGTTGTTGTCTCTTAGTTGAGTGGCTCAATCTGTAGGAGTAACAATTATCCAGAATTAATACGGATGACAATCATCGCCCAGAAGCTTTTTAGAAACCCAAACAGATTCTTCCCTGAGTTTAAGTAATTATTCATATTGTTAGGATTGTTTATAGATAATGAACATGTGGACAAATTCATTCTCATTCTCCTCTAATATCTATCTGTTTTCTTTTACATCCAGGGTAAATGCACTTTAGATAATTACAAATCTTCCCTTTTTGTTCTTCAAATCCTCACAATTATAAGAATTCTTCTCTATCTTCTTATTCAGAGTCCTTTTTAAATTCCAATAAATAAATTAACTGTTTTCATCTGGAAGTAGAAAAACAGCACAAACTGGACTTTTACACATAGATTAAATAACACAAATATTTTTATTAGCCAGATCAGTTTCTTTCCTTGTCAATGTCAAGGCAAAAGAAAAAAAGAAAGAAAAAAAGAAAGACCAAGAATGTCTTCAAAGAACAGCTCTCCCCCAAACAAGTCATTAGACAAACATTCTACAGGGCATCTGAGTATACCAGACCCAGTTCATGAATAGGTAGGATTGGGATTTTAGGGGTTTTAGTCCTTTACTATTAGTGAGAACTTAAAATGTGTGTCTCATTCAAATAGAAGGGATTAGAGAATACTCAACTAACTGGCATCAGAAAAATAAGAGTAAACCAAAAGAGTTTCCAATGTAAGACGATAGCATGAAAAGAAAAATCTTAATTGAGTGTTTTCCTTGGTGTTATATTCAGATGGCAAATGGTTTTCATGGATAGTCTCACATATAGGTCATTGCTTCCTTTAATTAGTAAGTTTTGTTAAACATAAAAAAGTTTCAAGTTATTTTTAAATCGAATTACAACTGCCTAGTCCATTAACAAATTGTCATATTAACACTGGCTACATTGTACTGCCTATCTTTAAAGGTTACTCGATTCATTTTCATAGATTTTAATTAACTTTTCTTTTCCCATTAGGGTTGATCATGAAACAGTGACAGAGGCATTTTGTCTTTTTTTTTTTTTTTTTTTTTTTTTTTTTTTTTATTTTTCACTTTTTT
>NW_027551569.1:1567389-1675822 GCF_008692635.1 Crocuta crocuta | reverse complement strand
TAATAAAATGAAAATAGTTTCTTTTTGCATGAATCTTGAAAGCTTCTGGTTCATCATCCCCCAAATCCGCAATGCAACAATGCATTGACAGTTAAACAGAGCATTCAAAGGCTATTTAGTAAAGTATCTACAAACAGTGACGTGGGTCACTAGGGTTTTTGTTCTTTTTTTTTTTTTTTTTTTTTGTGCTTATAGATCTATAGCATTTTGACTGAAATATGGGACCGTAAAATGTAAAAGATGTGGATGGTGGTGACTTGTAGATATATTCAAAGAATCCAGTCTCTGTGAACTTGCCCGGCACACTGACTGAATCAATTTCATGTTGCCACCATACTTCTGGTAGTCTCTTTAAAACCCTTATTTCTGTCAGCAGTTTTTCTTATTTGCATTAGCTGGGAACTGTACACGTAATCATAACTGACAGGCTAGAGGAAGTTTAGCCTCATAAAACAGAGAAAGGAAAGGAAAATGCTCACTGTTTAGATTCCTTAAAGTAGAAACTGTGATCTTTGGGAAACAGAATGTCCTACACTTGCAATCTAATCCATAAGGTTTAGGCAAGTGTACAAGTTTGTAACAGACTCAAAGGTTCTACTCTCAAACAATGACCTCTTTTCCCAGCATTTTCATATGTGAATATGTGTGGAGACCATATATATGACTCTTGGACACAATGTTGTTATATATATGTGTAACACACACATATATACACATAAACATGTGTATATGTACTTGTGTATGTGCGTGTGTATACATATACATGATTTCTGTTCGAATGCCATGTTATCAGAGAGGACTTTTCTGATCTAAAAAGATCTATAACACTACTTACACTCTTGTCTTTAATCTTCACTCCCTATACTTTACCTTACTTTAGTACTGATATACATATTTATCAATATCAAAGGCTATATCTAAATACAAACAGATATAGTTCATTTTCATAATATATAGGTGCTCTAAAGAAAATAACTATATACTAAGAAAAAATTTAAATTGCATAATAAATGTGACCAGTTACAGGATAACCAAAAGAACAGAAAACTAGAGAAAGAGGAGGAAGGAGACAGTGAGCAACAACAGCAAAAGACACATGGGAAGGATTGCTAGTCCTATAGCGCTTCTCCCTCCTCCCAGAGTCGATCTCATNGGAACGCTTCACGAATTTGCGTGTCATCCTTGCGCAGGGGCCATGCTAATCTTCTCTGTATCGTTCCAATTTTAGTATATGTGCTGCCGAAGCGAGCACGAGTTGATCTCATTTTTAAGCCCTGTCCTCACATATGCAATGCTTCCTTCAACACTTCCACTGGCTCCCTCTGTGCTCTATTAAAGCTCTCCTCCCTGCAGTCTTCGCTCCAGCCCTACTTGCTTCTCTATGCCATTAACTCTACCTCAGTGTCTTCACCAAGACGGATCCTTCCGGCTGGAATAAACTTTCCATTCAATCCTTCACTTCATTTAGGTCTCTGCTCATATTAGAAACGACTTCCCTGATCTAAAAGGATCTAACACAGTACACACATCTGTTCCTTCCAACTCACCCTGTTTTGATTTCTTCTTAGTCCTTTTTGACCTACAGAATATTTCCTCTGTATCTTTTAACTGTTGATGATCTTTTTCCCTTCACCCTCCACGAGAATATGAGCATCATGAAAACACGGATTTTGTTTGTTCAGGTCACTAGGTATCTCGGGCATCCAGAGCAGTGCCAGGCACAAAGAGGGTACTCAGTAAATACTGACTGAATTAATGACTCTAATTCTAGCCTTCCTACTAATGTAAAATTGAACTTTATACAACAGAAATTACACCTTATTTCATATCTCCATTTTCCTCCAACAACAACCTAATGCTGCTCAAAATACCTTAATCAATTCCCGATGATTTCAGCCTAAAGTCTACATTCCCTTTAAGAGCTCTGTTTAATTTTCCAGTCTTATTTTTCACCATCCCTTTTCATATTCTAAATTCTAATCATATTAAAAACTTGTGGGGATGAGCACTGGGTGTCGTATGGAAACAAACATGACAATAAACTATTAAAAAAATAAATATATAATTTAAATAATAAAAAAAAACACAACTTTTTGCTGATCTACAATGTAGTATGCTCCCTTCAACTTCTATGTCCAAGTTTGTTTTTTTCTGCCTAGGGTACCCCATCTACCTCATTTACCCTGGCTAGCTCTTACTTGTCCATCTGGAGTTAGATTTCCTTTGTAACTGTCTCATAGTCACTACTCTGTGCGTGGCTAATTTAACATACCACTTTCACACTATTTTAAAAAAATTTAAACGGTCTCCTTATTTATCTGCCCTGCCTCCCTCATTGCATCAGGGCTCTTTGGGGACTGTAAAGTGTCTCTGTGCACTTATTCAACAAAGAACCTGGAACCCAGTCAACACCTAATGAATATCAGTTAATGAATGTATATTATAAATTTTTGTCAAAAACTAAAGTATTCTGGTTTCTGAGACTTAAGAGCTTGCTGAACCATGATCTGAGGATACTGGAGACATATGATGATACTGTAAAGACTAAGATCACAAATTTCCACACTAAAGTCTTCATTTTCAATAAAATACATAATCAAATATTTGTTATATGCAATGTCAAATATACAGCTGAGATATTTTTAACTTAGTAAAGCATTTGGATAAGTAAATATTATGTAATTGGGAAGGGCTAAGCATGAGTCATTTTTTTTTTTCAAAACGTAACCTTGGTTAATATTTCAAGATTGGCTTATAAACTGAATCTCCTTGCCTGTAACTGACTTTAAACCTTTTAAAACCAAAACATTAAATCAGGTACCTTGAACTTTATATCATAAATAATACAAATCTGTTTAAGATGTGAACTTAGAGATTCCACTATGATAGTACCCCTCAATCACCCCCTTCTCCCATCAGTTGGGTGAACATTTGGGTGTCCATTTTCCCACATGGTGATGGATTTGCACTTTGCTTCATCAGGTCTCCCTTGGGCCAGGAACACATTTTAGACATAATTATGGGCGCAGTCTGTGGCAGTGGAAAAGCAAAGTTAACTGAACCACATGGAAATAAAACCCATGTCACTGGTGTCATTACCAGTACACTCTAACCAACAGAGTTAACCTCAATGTAAATACCAGGCAAAAATAGCACAACACTCCATCCTTTGGAGAAATCAGTCCCTTTGGAAAGAATGCAATAAGAAGGAAACACCTGGACTCATATTTTTTGGACCAAAAGAGGACACTATTATTGACTTTTTAAAAGTTTATACATGTATGTAGAACAAGTAAAAGAGTTGGAAAAGGTTTACAGTGAAGAGTAAGTTTCATGATCTACATAAAGAAAAAGGATTGAAGAAGGAATTAGTGAAGGTAAAATAAAAGCTTTTATTTTTTTATTCTTAAATAATCTAACAGATAGCAGTTTGTTCAAAATAATAGTAGCAACAATGTATTATGCATGCTTATATATGTACTTATGTGTGTATATATATACATGCACATAAATCTATGCTTATACATAAGTGAAATCAATAACAATAATGACATAAAAGATGAAAAGGAGGAAAATTAGGATTATTTTGTAATTTAAAAGGTACTTATACTACCAGCAAAGTGGTACAGTGTTACTTGAAAGCAGACTTGTATTAGTTGTGAATATATATTACAAACTCTAGGGTACACACTACATAAAAGAAAAAAATACATAACTAATATGCTAAGAAACAAAGAAAATAGAATTATATAAAATACTAAAACCCCAAACAGGGAGAAAAAGAGTGGATGAAAAATAGGAACAAAGAACAGGAGCAACAAATAGAAAACAGTAACAAATACGGTAAATATTAACCCAATTATATCAAAATCACTTTGAATATCAATGGTCTAAATATATGGAGAGATTTTTAGAGTACACTAAAATACAGTGACCCAACTATATGTTATTTACAAATCTACTTTAAATATAAAGACATATATAGATTACAAGTAAATGGGTGGACAAAAATAAACCATGCTGCTAGTAATTAAAAGACCCAGGAATAGCTATATTAATTTCAGACAGAGCAGACTTCAAAGCAAGGAAAGTAATTAGGAATAAAGAAGGGCATTTATAATGATGATGGGATCAATTTTCCAAGAAGACATAGCAATCATTAACATGTACGTACAAAACAGAGCATCAAACTACATTAGGCAAAAGTGTAGAACTACAAAGATAAATAGATGTATCCGCTATAACAGCTAGAGACTTCAAAAACCCTCTATCAAAAATGGACAGATTCAGTGGCAGAAAATCAGTAAGGATGGAGTTGTATTCAACACCATCAATGAACTGGATATAACAGATATCAATAGACTACTTCATCCAACAGCAAAACACAATCTTCTCGAGCTCACACAGAACACTCACCAAGATGGACAACCTTCTGGGCCATAAATGATATCTTACAAATTTAAAAGAATAGGACATACAACGCCTGTCCTCAGACTACAATGGGAATTAAACTAGAAAATAATAGAAAGCTAAATTGAAAATCCCCAATATGTGGATATAAAATAATACACTTCTAAATAACATAGGAGTCAAAGGAGAAATATCAAGAGAAATTAAGAAATACTTTGAACTAAGTAAAAATAACACCACTTATCAAAATTTCTGGGATGCTGGGAAAACACTGCTTACAAGGAAATAGTACTGAATGCATATATTAGCAAAGAAGGAAGATCAAAAAATCAGTAATCTAACTTTCTACCTTAGGAAACTAGAAAAAGAGAAGCAAATTAAATACAAAGTAAGCGTTAGAAAAGAAATAGTGAGATACAGAGCAGATATCAATGGAAGTGAAAATAGGGAATCAACAGAGAAAAAAAATCAGTGAAGCCAAAAGCTATTTCTCAATAAAGATCAATAAAATTGAAGAGACTCTAGACAGGGTAACTAAGAGAAAGAGACAGGGCACAAATTACTAATATTGGAAACAAAAGAAGAGGCATCACTATTTCCATCACATTTATCCCATAGAAATAAAAAGAATAAGAAAAAAATACCGCAAATTTGAGAACCTATAGGTGAAACAGACCAATTCCTTAAAAGAGACAATCTGCCCAAACTCATGCAAGAATAGATAATATAAATAAATCTAGATTTTTAAAAGAAATTCAATCAATAATTTAAACTCCCCAGCCCCAAAACATAAAACACCATGCCCAGATGAGTTCACAGGTGAATTTAATTATAAGGAAGAAATTATACCAACTTTCTACAATCTCTTTCAAAGGATAAAAGCAGAGGGAGTACTTCCTAACTCATGAGACCGGAACATTTTAATACCAAGAGTAGCAAATAATTACAAGAAAACTACAGATCAATATCACTTATTACCACAGATGGAAAAACTTCCAACAAAATATTCAGAAAACAAATCCAATAATGTATAAAAAGAATCTTACACCACAAACAAGTGAGATTCATACCAGGTATGTATGGTTGGTTTAACATTTAAAATTCAACTAATGTGCGCCATCATATTAACAGATTAAAAAAGAAAAACTGCATGATCACATCAATGGATAACAAAAAGCACTCGACAAAATCTAATACCTATTCATGAAAAAATTCTCAGAATAACAGGAATAGAGGGAAACTTTCTACACCTGACACAAAAATTTATAGCTAATATCATTCTTAACAGTGAGAAACTTGAAGCTTTCCCACTTAGGGTATCTCCTCTCACCATTCCTTTCCTCCTCCTCCTTTTTTTTTTTTTTTTTTTTTTGTGTTTATTTTTTTTGAGAGAGATGGAGAGAGTAAGCAAGCAAACAAGCAGGGGAGAGGCAGAGAGGAGAGAGAGAGAGAGAGATTGAGAGAGAGAGAATCCCAAGCAGGCTCTACACTTAGCTCAGAGCCCAATGTGGGGCTTAATCTCACAAACTGTGAGATCATGACTTGAGCTGAAATCAAGAGTCAGATGTTTAACTGACTAAGCCACCCAGACACCGTCACCATTCTTTTTCTGTATCATTTTGGATCTTTGCTAATGCAAGAAGACGAAGAAAAAGAAAAGTTATGCAGATTGGGAAAGAAGTAAACACACACACACACACACACACACACACACACACACCTGTCTTTATTAATAGATGACAAGATCATATATGTAGAAAATCTGAAAGAATAGACATGAAAAACAAAAAATATATTTATGTCCTGAAACTAGTAAGTATAAACAAGGTTGTTGGATACTGGGTTATATACAAAGGTCAACTTCTTTCCTCTATACCATCAATGAACAAGTGGAATTTGAAATTTAAAACATAATACTATTTACATTAGTATCCCTGAAATGAAATACTAAGGTATAAACCTAATGAAAGACATATAAGATCAATTTGAGGAAAATGACAAAACACTGATGAACAAAATCAAAGAAAAACTAGATCAATGGAGAAAATATTCCATGTTCACAGATAGACAGACTCAAATTGTAAAGATATCAGTTCTTCCTAAGTTGACCTATAGATTCAGTGAAATCCCAATTAAATCCCAGCAACAGGATTTATTTTATGGACAATGACAAACTGATTCTAAAATTTCTAAGAAGCAAAAGATCCAGAATAGTCAACACAATATTGAAGAACAAAGTAGGAAGACTGATGGTACCTGACTTCAAGACTTACTATAAAGCTACAATAACCAGGACAGTGTGGTATTAGTACAAGATTAGATCAATAAAATATTAAGCCGAGAAATAACCCACATAAATATAGTCCACTCATCTTTTTTTTAATAGTTTGTTGTCAAGTTGGTTTCCATATAACACCCAGTGCTCATCCCCACAAGTGCCCTCCTCCATGCCCATCACCCCCCTTCCCCTCTCCCCCATACTCATCAGTCCTCAGTTTGTTCTCAACATTCAAGAGTCTCTCATGGTTTGCCTCCCTCCCTCTCCCCCACTATTTCCCCTCTTCTTCTCCCCCACGGTCCTCCATTAAGTTCCTCCTAATCCTCCTATATGTGCAAACATATGGTAACTGTCCTTCTCTGCCTGACTTATTTTGCTCAGCATAACACCCTCAAGATCCATCCATGTTGCTACACATGGCCAGATTTCATTCTTTCTCATTCTTTGACAAAGGAACAAAGACAATAAAATGGAGCAAAGATAGTCTCTTCAGCAAATGGCGCTTCAACAACTGGACTTTCATATGCAAAAAAAGTGTATCTAAACACAGACCTTACACCCTTCACAAAAGTTAACTCAATATGGATCACAGACCTACATGTAAAATAAAATGCTATAAAATTCCTAGAAGATAACATATAGGAGGAAATCTAGATGACCTTCGGTACAATGATTTTTTTTAGATACAATACCAAAAACACAACTCATGAAATTAATAATTGATAAGATGGGCTTTATTACAATTAAAAACTTCTCTGTGAGAGACAACATCAAGAGAATCAGAAGACAAGCCACAGACTGGGAGAAAATAATCACGAAAGATATCTGACAGGACTATTACCTGAAATATAAAAAGAACTCTTAAAACTCACAATGAGAAAACAAACATGATTCAGAAATGGGCAAAAGACCTTAAAAGACATCTCACCAAAGACGATATAGAACATATTGAAAGATACTTCATATAATATGCCATCAAGGAAATACAAATAAAAACAATGATATCCCAATGCAAATCTACTGGAACAGCCAAAATGTGGAACATGTACAACAGCAAATGCTGGCGAGGATGTGGAGTGCTAGGATTGGTAATGAACTGCCAATGGGAATGCAAAATGATACAGCAGCTTTCGATGACAGTTTGGCAGTTTCTTACAAAACGACACCAACTCTTACCATATAGTTCAACAATAGCACTCCTTGGTACTGACCCCCAAAAAGTTGAAAACTTATGTCCACATAAAGAATACGAACATGGATGTTTATAATAGCTTTATTCATTATTGTCAAAACTCGGAAGCAGGCAAGATGCCCTTCTGTACCTGAATGGATCAACTATGGTACATCCGGACAATGAAATATTACTCAGCACTAAAAAGAAATGAGCTATCAAGACACAGAAAGACACAGAAGAACCATAAATGCACATTGCAAACGTGTAAAAAAAAAAAAAAGCCAATCTGAAAAGGTTACATGCTGCATGATTTGGATTATATGACATTCTGGAAAAGGCAAAACTATGGAGGCTGTGAAAAGAGCAATGGTGCCAGAGGATTGGGAGTGGGGAGAAAAAAAACGGCAGAACATAGGGGATTTTTAGGGCGCTGAAAATACTCTGTATGGTATTAAAGTAATTGAAACATGTTATCATACATTTGTCCAAACTCACAAAATGCACAATGCCAAGGGTGAACCCTAATATAAAGTATGGACTTTGGGTGATTATGATGTGTCAATGCAGGTTCATCAAATGTAACAAATGTAGCACTCTGGGAAGGGAGGCTGCTAATGCCGGAGGCCTGCGCATGGGCAGGGGTCTCTGTACCCTCCTACCAATTTTTCTGTGAATTGATATTGCCCTAGCATATTTTCAAAAGTAACCTTAATTCCTTCATTCCCTAATACTCAAACATTGACTCCTCATCTCTTAGGTAACCACAAGTTAACTTCTATTACCACTTTCTAAATTTCATTTCCAACTCATTGTATTGGCATGTTCATATGTGATGTGTGTATATATATGCACAGTCCTCTCCCTTTGTTTTTTATTAATAAATGTTGCAAGTATATATATATTTTTTAATGTGTTTTTTTTTAAATGTGTAAATCTTTGATCTACTTGGCGTTAATTTCCTTGAAAGAAGTGTGGTATGGATCATACTGTATCTTTTTTTTTTTGTAAAGATAAATGGCTAGTTGACTTAAAACCATTTTATAAAATTACCAAAATTTTACTTACTTGTGTGAAATGAAATCTTATTGGGAACTAAACTCTGTATATATTTCAGCATATATCCAGGAATACTACTGTCCTTATATTCTGTTTGCATGGTTATTTACTCCTACCATTAAGTTAATGTTGCTTTATGTTTTAATAACTCAGAAGAGGTACAAGAATATAACAACGTATTATGTGGTAGGTGACACAGAATGGTAGATGTGGCATTATGTTATGAATACTATAAACTATAATTCATGGGATATTTCATCATTCCTGCATCTCAGTATTTACATAAAATAGGGCTAAAACCTTTGGTTTAACAATCAAGTAAAAAGTATGAACACATTATTGCTATATGTATGGGAAAGCACATATTTTCATTCATTCCTAGAGGGAGTATAAATTGGTATAACACTTTGGAAAGAAATTATACAAATACTACCATAATGATCAATCACATGCCCTTTGCCTTAACAATTCTACTTTTGGAAATTTATTCAACGGCTATACTTTTACTTGAACAAATCACACATACACACACACACACACACACACACACACACATTCATTGTGGTGTTACAGCAAAAGCTGAGACTATATTAAATTCATGTAGGCAAGGAAACTTGTAAAAGAAGTACAGTATATTCACACAGTGAAATTTCTATACAGTTGCTAAGAAGAATGAAGAAGCTCATCATACATTAATAGGGAAAGAAAGATCTTCAAAGTATGCTATATAAAAAGCATGATGTTAAACAGTATGCAGTATGTCAGTTAAGTAAAAATAGAAAAAAATATATTTTATTTGCTTATATATGCATAAGTTATTCCTGGCAGAATACATAAGAAAACAGAGTGTGCAAATGTATAGCAAAGGAACAGAACTAATGGTAGATTTTGAAATAAATCTTCAATGTATCATTTTAGGTTTAAACATTGGAATCAATGGTAAAGTACTGAAAACCTATTATGTTACAAGAATCATATGGAATTTTCACTTTTGTTATTAAATGTATTCATCTTTATTAAATATTAAAAGACTGAAGAGAAAATATTAACAATTTTACATTGCCATGTATTATTGAGGGGGAAAAAAGAAAACTAGACACCAGCATCAAGCAACCAAAAAAAAAAAAAAGTGATTAATTTTTAGCTAAAGTAAATTTAGTTCGGAATGAGAAAGAAAGTCCATTATAAATTATGGTGAAGTAAATCAACAGTGAAATCTATTGAAAAGGGCCTCAATACAATATATGGATAATTCAATTTAACACTAGTATCATAGTATCTTAGATTATGTTTCTTTTAAAGTATAAACATTTTCATATAAGAAAAATCAGTGAATACTGCTCTTAAAAACTGAGATATAAAAGAACCTGCTATGGAGTCCCTGGGTGGCTCACTCTGTTAAGTTTCTGACTCTTGGTTTTGGCTCAGGTCAGGATCTTCCAATTTGTGGGATCGAGCCGGTGATGTCCACACAGAGCCTGCTTGGAATTCTCCTCTATCTATGTCCCTCTCCTGCTCATTCTGGCTCTCTCCCTCTCAAAATATATAAACATTAAAAAAAATAAAAGTAACTGCTAGCCTGATAATAGCTATGATCTTGTTTTATGTGGTGTAAGCCACAAAAGTGTAGTCTGAGTTTTAACTATTCTGAAACAATGGTAATCATTTTTTTGTCCCATATGCTTAATGGATTTCACAGTTGTTTTATTAGATTTGATAAAGTTATGATAAAATCATCTCAAAAATCCCAAAATGACTTGGTAAAAGAAGTGTAAGATTAAACAAAGATAATATAGAATTATGCAGATGTACACAAAGAATGAAAAGGAAGAATGTTAAATTCTAAGATAAGGAACAGTATGAATAAACAGAATAACCATATTAATTTGATCAATGTACAGCTCTTGTTACGTAAAGTGTCCTTGGTGATTACCACATTAGATCTTACTAGCTCAGAACATCATGATTCTTAGCTACTTAGAGTACCATGCATTTTCATTTGAGATATAACCAGAATTTCAATTTCAAAAATATCAAAGGAAAATCATATTGAGTCTGTGAATTCCTTAATAATACTGTATCTTGAAAACTGAAAGCAAAATGGTATATCAAAACACTAGTAATCAACATTAGCCTAAAGAGGAAAAATGGACCTCGTAAAATTTAGATACCTGAATAGTAGTTATGAAAATAAAATAACACACCCAGAGACACTGAATTCAACTGAAATCAGGAAAGCTTAATAGATCCAATTACACTTTGAAAGTAATTTCTAAAATCCCTAAATATCAGAGAAACCAGAAATGCTGTTCTTAAATAAAAATAGCTGCTAGGTAATGATGGTTGTGATCTTACAGTTATGTGCAGCACAAACTACATAGAGTAACTGCTGTTTGCTTCAAAACTATTCTGAAACAAAGGAAAGCATTAAAAAAAAAAGCATTTCCCAAAATCCTTATCCAAATGGCCCTTTACAAGAGATGATGTCTTGCTCTCTATGCATATGTGTGTATATGTATGTATGTAATGAATAACATATTTCTAAACATCTTCATTATATTTTGATTCCTGTGAATTAAGAAAGCATAGGTACCCAGGGAGAGGACCAGAATAGAACCTGGGTAGAAGACAGCAAAAGAATCTTTCAGGAAACAGAGTTCTTTATGATGGGAAAGCTGAGATACGTGCAAATGCAAATATGCCACTTTCTCGTCATCATAATGAGCACAAAGAAAATAATTTAATTATTTATGTAATTGGTTAATCTCAAGAAAAAGTGATTACAGAAAATATTTTATACATAATTTTTCATAATAAAATAATCTCTTTCATATTTAACCAGATAAGGCTTCGGGGGAAAGAGTTATAGATAAAGGGAAAGAGATATAAGAATTAATAGAGACACAGAAGATGAATAAAATGGGAAGAAAAAAATGAGATGGTTAAAAAGGATAAAAAGAAAGAAAAGAAAGAAAAGAAAAAACAAAAACAAAAACAAAAAGGGGCGCCTGGGTGGCTTAGTCGGTTAAGCGTCCGACTTTCGCTTAGGTCATGATCTCGCGGTTCGTGGGTTCGGGCCCCGCGTCGGGCTCTGCGCTGACTGCCAGCTCAGATTCTGGAGCCTGTTTCAGTCTGTGACTCCCTCTCTCTCTAACCCTCCCCTGCTCACACTGTCTCTCTCTCTCTCTCCTAGAAATAAATAAAAACCTTAAAAAAAAAAAAGGATAAAAAGAAAAGACAACAAAATGACTTGCTCAGAAATAATATAGTGTGCTTTGTTCTATATAATTCTATTACTATTAAAAACCTCCAAATAATGCTGAAGCCAATGGACACTTCTATTCTTATCTTACTTATTTGGGATCTTTGTAACACTGGACAGTCCTAACCAAATTCCCATCCTGGAAACTCACCCTCTCCTTGGCTCATGGGACATGGCTCTCCAGACATCCTTCCTAATTCTTTTGTCACTCACTCTCACTAGCTTTTGAGAATTTCTCTTCTCATGACTATACTTTAATTATTACTAGTTAATCGTACTGTCCTTCAACCCCTCAGGTTAACATTCAGGGTCTCTGCAGATCTGGTTCAATAATGTGAGTAGCCTAATTTTGTCTCCCATGACCCACCCCCAAACATGCAAGTAGGTTGCTCCACGGGATCTTGTTCGTATAATGCTGCTCCTGGTCTTCTGAATGCCCACAACTTAACCTTTACAACTCTGGTATACTGTCACCTCTTCTAAGAATTTTCTCATAAATCCCTCGTATAAGGTGACTTTTCTCTGTGCTCCCAGAGACATTTGCTCATGTAATAGCATACAACACAGCTTAAAAATCACTAATTTACATGTTTGCTTTCTTAGTAGACAATATATTCCTGGAGGTCAGACCACATCCTTTTTTTTCTGACTTTTTTACTAAGAAGTATAAAGTACACATAGAAAAGGCTATCAAAAGGGGCAAGGAATTATTACCAAGTATACACCTGTTGTAACCTGTCCTAGAAAGGTCATATATGTTATTGAATTTGCATCCTCAGGGATTAGTGTATAATGAGTTGTAAATATATGATAAATAGTAATAGAGGACATTAATCAGGTTTGGAGTATATTAATCACTGCAAGAAATCATCCCTGTGTTATGATCCAAAAATTAGGTTTTAGATACGAAGATCAAATATCACTTATTAACAGGGAACCTCTATAGTCACATAAACTAGCAATAGCATAGAGCTGAAATCTGCAATTCAAAAAATGTGAAGTTAAACAATCACCTTGCCAGGAACCCAAAAATATAGACAGCTTGGCATTAAAATCCAGGGGAAGATCAGGGTCCACCAAATATTACTTTTGTCGACACATGATACTCTAGGCAAGCCAGTTACGGGAATAGCTGCAGAAGATCTCTGAGAGTAAAACCCAGAGATACACCGTCAGCCACAGCAGCTGAACAACTTGGCTTCCTAGCACTGAGCATGTCGAGAGGACTGATGAAAATGGACCGGCCACCCATCTGCCCAATGGTGAGTGGATGTGGGAAAGGAGGCCAGGAGAGATGTTACAGGGGCACGAAAGCACAACTCCATACGTCAATTGCTTAGAAGTGACAGCGGCAGAGGGGCCCAGTGGAATACAGGATTGAGACAGAGAGTGTCTCAACTCATGTAAGAACGGTCTGCAGCCTGGGACGCACGATAACACAAGCTCACATGCAGGAAGGCTACACAGGTGACCTTTGAACAAGACAAGGGGTAGGAGCGCGGACCCCTGAACAGTGCAAACCCCACATAGCACTTCTGACTCCACCAAAACATAAAGCCTTACTGTTGACCAGAGGCCTGACAGATAACATAAACAGCTGATTAACATATATTGTGTATGTTATATGTATTATGCACTGTTTTCTTACAATAGACTAACCTAGATAAGAGAAAATACTAAGAAAGTCATAAGAGAAAAAAAAATTGATATAGTATGGTACTGATAAAAAAAAAATCCATATAGATCTGGACACATATTGTTCAAGGGTCAACTGTATCTGCAATCGCAGCAACTGCTATATCCCAAAGGGAGTAACTACAGATGTGCTTCATGTAGAATGGGTCTCCTGTGGCCCATTCAATTTTACTCTTGCTGATGAGAATGGTGTCACTACCACACTGAAATACTTATTTAACACAACTAAAAACTCTGCATTGATTTCAGTACTACATTTTTACTCTCCTGGTAGTTCATTCAGTGAGAGCTATCATACGAGGGAAAAATTCTTAATAGGAATCATCATGGTGACAATGACAGTAAGAATAGCTAAAATTTATAAGGGCTTACTGTGCTCCAGACACTGCACTAAAGGTGTTCATGCCTTTGCTCACTTAATCCTCACCCAATTATGCAGAGACTATTATTTCCCCCATTTCACAGAGGAGAAAACAGGCTGGGAGAAAAACTCCCCTTCATGACAGGGAATTAGCAGGGCTGGCCCTCTAATCCAAGATGGACTTAGAATTTGCACTTTTCTCTGTTATGCTAAATTACCCAAATTCAAAAGACTACTTTCTGTGATATTAAGTATTTTAACAAGCGTTTGCATTTCAGTCATGATGACAGCTGCTAATGAGATTCTTAAGAAGCAAAGAGCAGGAGGGTCATTTAAGATGTCCAAGTTTACTTTTGTTCTCCCCACATCAGTTACGAATGTTTCAAATTCATAGGGCTACACATCACAAAGTACTATGTGGACTCTCACTGAGGAAAAAGTGGCAAAGTAAGACTGAAACATTAAGACTTAACTGTCTGCGGTTTAAAAAACTAGAGTATTATGAACTACTGGTACTGAATTAGAATATCAGAGCTACAAAAGCATTTAGAGATGATGTTGTTTAAAAAAAAAACCAAACAGGTGAGGGGCACCTGGGTGGCCCAATTGGTTAAGTGTCTGACTTTGGCTCAGGTCATGATCTCACAGGTTCATTTGAGTTCGAGCCCTGCATCAGGTTCTCTGTTCTAAGTGGTCAGCACAGAGCCCACTTTTCGGATCCTATATACCCCTCTTTCTCTGCACCTCCCTAGTGTCTGCGCGCGCTCTCTCTCTCTCTCTCTCTCAAAAACAAACATTAAGAAAAACAAACAAGAGAAAATTGAAACCCAGGAAGAATAGGACACAATTAATGGCCCTACTGCCAATCAGTTGTAAGACTACTTTGTTTTAGATAACTTAGTCCAACAATTCTGTTAATCACAGGACGCAACTGGAAATTACTTTGTCCTCTATATAAAAACTTCCAGTGGTTGGGTCGGCGACTTTGCAGTCAATAAAGTATCTTATAATGACAGAGGGACAAATTTTGAACAAAGCAAGCCAGCTCACTTACCATATGGAGGGTGCTTTGGCAGGAAATAGACTTAGGTTCAAATTCAACTCAGATTCACTGGGGCAAAATAGTTAATAACACTACCATCTCTTAAAAACCATAAAAGAGTGGGGTGACTGGTAAAAACTACTTGTAGGATTGTTGTAAAATTAAATAGGAAATGGGGCAAAGTGATTATTGTGACAGACAAACCATGTTTCATCAAAATGCTGTTTCTCTTGCCTAAGAGGACGTGTGGTATATTGGTTAAAGCCTCAGTTCTGCAGTTGGGCTGCATGGGTTCAAATCCCACTTCAGTTGACAGTGATGTGATTTGGGCCAGACACCTTACACTCTCCAGGCTTTAGCTTTCTCAGGTATAAAATGGGAGTGGACTATTTCTAAGGATTTAATTAGATAACACATGTAAAACACTTAGCTTATTACACCGCAAGGCAACCACTCCTGAGAAAAATGATCTTGATTCCATTTTGTAATATGTGAGAATTTTGAGTATCCAACACTCCTAAAAGATACTATGTCAATACCTTTGCTTCAGTTTTTATTCCCATATCTTTTTTTTTTCTTTTCTTTTGGTGAACATTTAAAGAACCTGTAATCCCCAGGTAATTACAGATGGAAAACTGAGGTCCACATATCTATTCCCAGTATCCAAATTTAAAACAAATCACAGTGTGTACTCACTATTCAAGATAACATCAGTATACAACATGAACAACTGAGCTAAGTCTTCTGGCAACAAGGTGACTCTAGCTATGCTAGGAGTCCTTTTACTGCACAGATCTTGAAATTCTGAATAAAATGCACAGTTGAATTCATAAGAAGAAAAAAAAGAGAGCTGTCTCTGCATGCTCAGAGAGTAAAATGACAACCTGAGATGGGCCAACAAGTTATTGCAACAGACCTTGAGGAAGGGACAGGACTGAGGGAGGTCTATCAGACCTACAGATAGGTGCTTACAGCTAAAGTCTTAGATTTTAGTGCCCATTAGCTGACAGGAAACAAGGTCTTGAGCCCTGCCTAAATGGGATAGCAAGCTGGAACAGGGATTATTGCATGAAGTTAGAATCCTCTCTAAGGCTATACTTCCCAAACTTCAATATTCATAATGACCACCTAGAGGTTAAAACCTGGATCCCTCAATCCACTTCCAAAGAGTGTGACTCAGCAGATCTAGATTCTGTGTCTCTCACAAGCTCGGAGGGAATGCTGATGCTGCGGGCCTACTGACCAAAACTCTGAATTACTCTGCCCTAAGGGGCTGCACCACCAGTGAAACTCCTTAAAATGGTCCTCATGACCCAGAGAGATGATAAGAAAGCATGACCAGGGCTCCTATGTTTGTATACAACATGTCTGTATACAGGTTTGGAATACAAATGTATATTGTTTGTATATAGGTGTGGAGTAAAAATGTATACTACCCACACAGTATATGAGTGCCGCATGGAAGAAATTAACATTTTCAAACTGGTCTTGGGTGTGGGATTTCTCTGAGGCATATGAAGAAGTGAACATAAGACTGCTGTGTAGGAAAACTTTCATAAGCCGGATTACGTAAAATTCCCATTTAGATAACTCACAAGCAGTAATTACAAAGCACACAAGGAAATGTGTCTACCAATAAAAAAAAAAAAAGAAACCCAAAATCAGAAGATTGACACCCCCCAATTTAAGGTAATACAATTGAAAAAATCTGTAAAATAAGTTTCCAATTATTTTAAGACACATACAGACACACACACACACACACACACACACACACAGGAATACATAAAAAATAATTAATAGAAATGAAAAATAATAGTCATTACTACTAACATTTCAATAAATAGGTTTTAGATTACCAAACCTTTTTTTTCCACCAGTATCTAAACTGGAGAAGCTGTCTAAAGAAATTACATAGAATGTCATACAGGGGATAGAAAGGTAAGATACTAACGAGTAGTGAGGTATATTAAGTTTAGGATGAAAAATTCCATCATGTGGCTAACAGGAGTTTTATTAGTTGGCTAAAAACAGAAGGAATTTTAAAAGATATGATGGTTAAAAAAAATCTCTTAGAATTGGGATTCTGGTATTAAAGAATCAAGAAGAATAAATAAAAATACGTCTATACCAAATAGGAAAAAATAGAGCCGGGGTGGCTCAGTTAAGCTTCTTTCTGACTCTTGATTTCAGTTCAGGTCATGATCTCAGAGTAGGCCGAGATGGTGTCTTGGGATTCTCTATCTCTGCCCTTTACCTGCTTGCATTTGTGCACTCTCCCTCTCTCTCAAAATAAACATCTAAAAAAAACCCAAAACAAAACAAAAAAAACAAATATAGAAAAACAGTAAAATTGCAGAATACATTGGCAAAGAAGATCTTCCAGGGATGAAAAAGATAAGCCAATTCATTTGTAAAGAAAATGCAATTTGGCTGACAGGATAATAGCAAAACAGAGACTGGAAGATAATAAAGTATGTTTCAAAGGGTTGAAAGAACATAACTGTCAGCCTAGGATTCTCTACTCAAGTAAAGAGTCATTTAATAATTAAAACAAAATTAAAAAAGTCACACACATTTCAAAGAGACTTTACCACTCACTGGAAGAACTATTAAATAATGCTTTTCAGTAAGAAAAAAAGTGAGTTGTGGGGGGAGATTGGGCTACAAGGACAATGATGAGTAATGAAAATGGCAAATATGTGGGTAAATCTAAATAAGCATCACAATTACCTATAATAATTAGCTTAAGATTGTTTAAGAACAATAGGTAGCTAGAACTAAATAAATTCTAACATGCAAAATGGGGTGAGTGAAGGCAGTGAGACTTTAGTGTCTAAAGAGAGAGAGAGAGGTACTAAAGACACTAGACTTTAAGTAGACATGTTATGGTTCTGAAGGTATGCACCCAAGTAAAAGAAACAGAATGCAATACTTCCAAACGTGTAGAGATGAAAAATACAAAGAAAACTGAAGTTTTGGATATATACATCAATAGTAAAAGTATAGACATATCCACCAAAATGATACAAGGTAGTGGTCACAACTAAAGACTGTGAAAAGGGAAGAGATATGTTTGGGATCCTAACAATACACAACTATTTCATAAAAATATGGCAAAATGTTACCAACTGCTAAATCTAGGTTGTGGGTACAGAACATCCATCATTTTGATTTCTGTACATTATGTGTTAAAATATTTTGGGATGAATTTTTAAATTTAAGAACACAAGTAAGTTTAGCTAACCCAACATAGTAAGAAAGGCTTACCTGACTGGAAAGTAAACAATTACCATGGATTTATTTTCCAAAAGAAGACAGAGTGGGCTAGTCAGGTAGCAGGCTAATGAGAAACAGGTTAAAAAATGTTTTATATATATTCTCTTCCCTCTTGAATTTCTATTTAGTTTGTCTAAGACTCTCTGATTGTGTAAGAACTTACAATGAAAAAAATATATACTAAAATGTGGTGTTCTTATTCTACTGATGGCTACATCACTGGCGAGAAGTGGGAGTGAATGGATAAAAGATGGTATCAGATGGGATTTAAAGCAAATTCTATAGATTAACCAAGATCTTGTAAAACTACTTGAAGGGTGATAGTGCTCACCTAACAAGCTTAAAGCATACACATATGAAAATCAGAAAGACTAAAAACAGGTTGCATTCTCGATTAGTCCTTGAAATGCATTAGTTTTATTATTTCTCAAAAGTCAAGCTCCAGATCTGCTGGATATATTGTTTTTTCACTTTGGCTTCAGAAGACCCTAACCTTCGCATTTTTCACTCATAACTCAAGCCTTCTGCTATTTCTACACAACATCATATGAAAATCATGTGTCTTCTTTTTTTTAATGACTCATACCTTACAGTATGTTGTTTATTAATTCCACAACAATTCCTGTTACTGACTATTAGGTTATTCACAACAGAATGAAGGCTAAAATTAGACCTTTTGGCTTCCACTTTGTTCCTGGGCAGGTATGTGCATGCTTTGACCTTTACCCCCTCCAGGTGCTCATTTCTTATAAGGCAGCAGCATAAGGGCAGAAGTCAAAGAAATAAAATTGCCAGCCTCACTTTTAAAATTAAAGCTGACAGGTACAATGGGGTAAAAGAAAAACATGTGCACACGGATGTGGAGATAGACTTCAGAAAGCTCTTTACGGCATTATTTATGCAGCTAAATAGGTATATGTATTGGGAATGATTTTTTGTTTGTTTGGTCTTTTGTTTGTGTTTGCCTTTAGACAACAATGGGATCTTTTTGAAATACTTACTTTTCGTCGAAATGGACCTCTAAGCTGTCCTATCTCTTGCTTATATCATTTATTAAGATTTAAAGCATTGTCTGCTTCAGGTTTCATCAGCTCTGGTCTGAAATATAAAATGCTACAACTGACATTCATATTTTATATAACAAAAACAAAATATATTTGCCAATGTCATGAACCAGAAGAATAGAAAACTAGAATGTTACAGACTCAGCACACAGGAGACACTCAATAAACATTTGGTGAACTCAATGATGAACTAGAGCAAGGCCAACAAACTTTTTCTATAAATGATCAGATAAATATTTTAGGTTTGAAGGCCACAGGTCTCTTTTTCAAACACTCAACTCTGCCATTGTAGTGGGAAAAGAGCTTGAGAGGATACATAAACACATCAATGTAGCTCTATTCCAGTAAAACTTTATTTACGAACACTGAAATTTAAATTTCATATAATTTTCATGTGCCACAAAATATTATTCTTCTTTTGATTTTTTTTGACCTTTAAAAATGTAAAAACGACTCTTACCACCAGCCACGCAAAAACAGGCAGACAGCCAGAGGTGGCCTGTGGGTCATAGTTTGTGGATCCCTAAAAGAGAGTTTAGTGATTTCATAAGCCATCTGATCTTATTCTTCAAAATTACATGTGGCAGATACCGGATTAAATTATAGAGCACAATAGGAAACGTGGTGGGGTGCCTGGGTGGCTCAGTCAGTTAAGCGTCCAACTTCGGCTCAGGTCATGATCTCACGGTTGGTAGGTTCAAGCCCTGCATCGGGCTCTGTGCTGACAGCCAGCTCAGAGCCTTTTTAGGATTCTGTGTCTCAATCTCTCTCTGACCCTCCCCTGCTCACACTGGCGCTCTCTCTCACACGCTCTCTCTCTCTCTCTCTCAGAAATAAAGAAAACATTAAAAAAAATTTTACAATAGGAAATGTGGATAGAAACTGAAACCATGAGCAAATTCATTTATAAAGTATATAAAAAAATTACACATTTTCTTTTCTTTTTGAGTAGCTTCACAAAAGACTAGTAATCTTTGATTCACGCACCTGTGTGGTGAAAGCAATACACACCTTAAAAATGCAGATACATTTTTTTGAGTGGAATTTTAGAACAATATAAACCTGAGGATATATCTAGGGCAAGAATTGTTAATCTGGGATCTATACATCCATACTTGGAATTAATGGCTAATCTTCAGGAGTTCCTTGAATTTTTTTTATTTCTGAAGTTGTAAATATTTGCTATATATGCATTGTTATGAAAAGTCAGTAGAGCTTTCATCAGTTTTCAAGGGGTCAGTGGGTTTCAAACAGCAATGATCTAGCAGATTGCAATTGATTAGCTAATAGGTCCTATTACCATTCCATTGAATCTTCAATACCCAAAAGCGATATCATTAAAACAGCAAAAACCTTAAAAGCAAGATATTCTAGTTAGTAATAAATGAAACACATATATATATATTTTTTAATGTTTTATTTATTTCTGAGAGAGAAAGACAGCATGAGCAGGGGAGGGTCAGAGAGAGAGGGGGACACAGAATCCAAAGACAGGCTCCAGGCTCTTAGCTGGTTGTCAACACAGAGTCCGACACAGGGCTCGAACCCATGAGCTGTGAGAACATGACCTAAGCCTAAGTCGGATGCTTAACAGACTGAGCCACTCAGGTGCCCTGAAACACATATTTTAAAAAAATCATTTCCTTCTGAAAGTGATTTTTTTAAGGTATGAAATTAGTTTTCTCATTCATATAAAAATCAAGTGGGCCTGTGTTACTCTTAAAAGCCACAAAATACTACATGGGAACTGTGGTAAGCTGAATAACAGCAAAGTTCCATGTCACAGACCTGTGAACATGTTACTTTACCTGGCAAAAAAGATTCTGTAGATTTTAAGGATCTTGAGGTGAAGATATTATCCTGGATTATCCAGCTGGGCCATAAATGTAATCACAATTGTCCTTATGAGGAAAGGAGGCAGAGGGAGATTTGACTACAGGAGAAGAGAAAGCTATGTGACAAAGGAGCAGGGGACAAGCGATGCACTCTGACAATGGAGGAAGGGGCCGCAAGCCAAGCTATGGGCAATGACTACACACTGAAAAAGGCAAGGAAATGGATTTTTCCCCTCAGAGCTCCAGAAGGAGCTAGCCGTGTAGACACCTTAATGCTAACTGAGCAAATGATTTCAGACTTCTGACTTCTAAAACTGTAAGGGGAGAGAGGGGGTGTGTGTGTGTGTGCGTGTTAATGTTTATTTTTGAGAGAGAAAGAATGAGAACGGGGGAGGTGCAGAGAGTGAGGGAGACACAGAATCCNGGGGGAGAGAGGAGGCCCTCTGTGCTGGGAGTGGAGCCTGCTTGGGATTTCTTCTCTCCCTCTCTCTCTTTGCTCCTCTCCTGCTTGCACTCCCTCCCTCCCTCCCTCTCTCTCTCTCTCTCTCAAAATAAACATTAAAATACACACACACACACACACACACACACACATAAATGCTGACAGGTCAATGAAATAAGATTTTTGGATGGCACAACTGAACTTTCTTGTGCCAAAGTTAGACATTTGTACTGATAGTTCCTACCTCACTCAGTAAACAATCTAAATAACCCCAGCTCCTTCTTTTTCTTTTTATCCTTAAGTCAGTTTTTTATTTTTTAACCAGGTTTAATGGCATTTCAGACAAGATTCCTGACTAATACAACAGCTCCTACTACTACCACTTTCTTTCCAAAGAACTTTCACATTTTATTATTTATCAACAATCAAAAGAATTGGGCTTTGACTTCTCAGTGAGGCCTTGAGTTCTAATCCTTGGATCAGCAATGTACACCATATAGTCTTTGACAAGCTATGTCCTCTGAAGCTGGTTTATCTATTTATATGCATGTATTTATACCTTGTATCTTGCAAGGTTGTGTACAAGGTTAAATGCAGTGTGCTCAATGTCTGGCCAACTGGACACTTGGTAAACTTCATTTCCTTTCCCTTTTTGAGAAACTGAAGAGCTTTCATATATTTTGTTTTTATGTTTTTTACATTTTATGGTGAAATGACAAAAAGGTTCCTCTGAGATACAGTTCTGAAATTCCAAAGACAAAGGTAATCCTTAACACATATATTAGAAATGTGAGGGTTTTCTGTTTTTTTGGTGTTTTGTTTTTTAAGGTAGGGACAACCCTGTTTTGGGGAACCAAGAAAAAAAATCTAGAAATAGGTAAATAATAAAGGATTTCCTAAAATTTTTTCACAAAAGCAAAACCCTTAATAGTGTACATCATCATGAGGTATATAGTCTAGACAGACCAAGGATTTGCTCAGAAGTTTTTCTATGTGGTTTTATTGTTTGTTGATTTTAATTGGCCTGAGGTTTTTGGTTTATTTTTCTTTTCTTTTCCATCAGGGACTTAATCCAAGTGTCTGTAACTTTGAGTCACATATTCCTGAGATACTATAATTCAAGAACAACATGAGAATTAGGTATCCTGATGAAAAACATTTTGAATTACTTTTAGGTAGACAAACGTGTTTTAATCATGTGTTTTGCTATTCACTGAACCAATCATGAAACTCCATAATGAACTCAACAAACTTGTAAATTTCTAAAGCCAAGTCAGCTACCATAAAAATTTAAGATATTTTACTATTCCTTTTATCCTTGAAACCCAGCCTAGATGATATGTTCATGTAACTATTACCCATCCTCAAAAGAAAAACCAATCTGTAGTATTAGACAGATGAGTCCTGTCTGCTTTAACATTGCTCTAGCAATGGTCAATAGAAGCATACCAGTATGTCGGTGGTTTCAAAGCTGATAAAAATAGTCAACTATTAGTCTTAAATAGTCACACAGTTTTATCAACTGTGGTGGCCACTTCTCTTACATGGCATTAAATTTCCAACAAAAATTCATGTCTATAAGCTCAAAGCAATTCACTGTAATTATCTAACCTGTGATTTTGGAGAAATCATAGAATTCTGTAAGCAACTAGAATTACACACTTGTTATTACCAGGATTAAACAGAATAGCAATGTCACATGATATTTAATATTTAAATTTTCTATAGGCTTTCAAGTTTAAACTTAGATATAAGATGAATTTGGTAGGATAGTTTATGAATAATCAATTTAACAGTTAACATTACAAAAGATTCTTTAGCATATGAAAACAAATCTCTTAATACCCAAAAATCTACCTTTGTAAAAAAACTGAGTCATATGGTAAACCACAAGTTACAAGAGAGGTTGGCTAATTACAATAATATACACACTACTTGTGAATTATATAGATAATGAAAAAAACTCCAGCGTCCTGGAGTTTAATATTTCTATTAAATTCAAAATAATCTGTTTTCATGGCAGAATGTAGACAAGTTTTTATTTTGTAAGGACTGATCCATGTAATGAAAATAAGTTATTCAAGCTAGATTCAAAAAAGATAAAGATATAAGTCTATAATATCTAGAAGCACAAAAATTTACTGTCAGGGCACAATCTAATACAATGGGAATAGAAGGTAATATTAAGATTACAGGAGACATAACCTTACAATGTGAAACAAGTTCCCATAAGATGTTTTATTTGGGATTCTACTCATTCCTTACGGACCAGTGCAAAAGAAAATCTGCAAGGCCAACTTACTAAGGGGTAATTTTTATTTTTATACCAAGACACTTAAAATTATTCATACCTTTTGGATCCAACAACTCTTAAAAGAATAATCATAAATGTATAGAATTATGTATGTATAAAGATCATCATTCTCTTGTTACTTATAATAACCCCATTTTCCAGAGGACCTAATATCTGGCAAGAGATTAGCTATTACCTCCTTTGAGAATCTGATGAACACTAAGGATTCTTTACTTCAGAAATACACACATTTGCCGTATTTCTATAACACACACACACATGCACTTGCATACACATACAGTGAACATAAAATAAACACTGCACTGCAATCTAACTTTGAAAACTATTAAAGAAATCAAAACAGTTTTACAGTACATAGGAATAACTTTAAGGATTATAGAAGAAAGAGAATGTAAAGTTTTCAAAATAGGGAAAAAAGTTCATTTGGTACTGAGATTAGAATGACTTGTCTAAAGAACTGAGATAGCAGATAAAATTCAAATTAGAGGCTATAAAGGTACTCATGTACTATTAAGGTTTATTCATGTCTATTTTTCATATTTAAAGATAGCATTACTGATATTCTATATATGATTCAGAGGCTGCTAAGATTAGTGAGTGAAGCTATAGAAAGTTGATCTTCGATTTGAGATTCCAGCTGTGACTGGCAAAGCTTAGAACAATTTGTATTTCTCTTATTCCACAGAAGTACAAAGTACAGTGTTCACTTATGCAGGCAATCCAGTTCAATTCCATAAACATATTCCATAAACATGCCTACTGTGTGCCAGATATATTTAGATGAATGAAACACAGTGTGTATTCCAGGGAGCGATTTTAAGAAGCATTCATAAACATTTATTTCTAACAGTGAGAGTATAACCAGTATGAAGATATGGATTTTTGCCTATTTTACTCAGCGGTATATCCCGAGTACTTAGAACAATCTTACAATTCCTAAAAGAAAGAGGCAAATTTTGGAACAAGTTCTGCCTGATTCCAAAGTTCATATTCTTAGTCAATATGCTATTCAGCTCTCTGGTATTCTAACTCCTCACAAACAATCTTCAGGGTAAAAACTGGCTTATTCTAAAAGGTATCAAATTATATATCTGAAACATAATGGCAAGCACATTACATAGTAATAAACCAGAAAAGACAGAAAAATAGCTAGAATTCTATGACCACTATTATTCAGAATTGCTCTTTATAGTTTTCTATGTATACATATCTCTAAATAATATGTATCTATTTACTATCTTTTGACATTTTAAAACTATACCAATATGTTCTTTTGTGACTTGCTATTCTCACTCAACTTTCTAATTTTGAGACTGCCATGTTGGTGAGTTGATACACAATACATTTGTTTAAACTGTTTTCAGTATCCTGTTGTATAAAAATGCCACGGGTTTTTTTTTTCCCCTCCTTCTATGGGTGGGCATGTAGTATGTTTTCACATTTTTTACAATTACAAATGGTGAATATTTATGTACATAATCTGGTTCAGGAGCGCAAAGAGTTTCCCCTGGGTGTACGGCTAGAATTGCTGACTTGTGTGGCAAGCATACATTCAACTTTATAAAACAATGCTGAGCTATTATACTCCAATGTTCTTATACCACTTCATAAAGGATGCCTGAAGAATGAATGAAAGCTCTACCACTGTAATAGGTATCACATTTGTTACTGTAATTTTTTTTTGTTTGATAATATTTTTAAAAAGAAAAAAGTCTTCCTTTTATGATTTTCCTCCAGAGAGATAATACATATTGGCACAAGAGGTCTGCTATGTTGGTAGTAATACTTTTCATTATAAAAGTTGCGCTGTAAAGTCTTCTGTGGGTATTAAGATACAAACATACTGCTCTCTCTCTGCTGCTTAAAGCATCCTGCTCCTATACCTCAGACAAGCCAAACTTCCCACTAAGTGGTTCTACCCACCAGCCGCAGTGCAGGATCTTTGAAGTTGGAGATGAGATCTACCTCATTCACCACTGTATCTTCTTTATCTAGCTCACTGGTTCAAATGAAATCCTCAAAAATACTAAAATGGACAGTTATGTTTTCCTAGTTAAAATATTCTCTTTAAGAATGGCATCCACTCCTGGTATGAAAAACTCTGCATCCTTCAGTCTAAGTATCAGACTCTAGACCATGATGAATTTGTCAAGGTTAAGGGTAACCTATGGAACCCTCTCTCATCAAGGAGTCTTTCCTGGGTATGCATGTCTAGAACAGGAAGTACCTGTGCCACACATGTCTTTTTAATATTTGAAATCTCAACCATTTCCATGAATGGAGATATTCAGGGGTCAGGAGATGAGGCCAGAACCGTGGGTCACTGAGGGTCCTGCATCACTGAGTTCAGATTCTGTCCCATAGGAAATGGCAGCCACTGCAAGATTTAAGCTTAGGTCAATTATGAGTAATTTAATATTTCATATAAACTTCTTAGGATGCTTTATGGAGATATAGGAGTGCTGATGCATAGGAGCACATGTACCCCAATGTTCATAGCAGCACTCTCAACAATAGCCAAAACATGGAAAGAGCCTAAATGTCCATCAACGGACGGATGGATCAAGAAGATGTGGTTTATTTATACGATGGAATACTACAAGGCAATGAGAAACAATGAAATCTGGCCATGTGTAGCAACATAGAGGGATCTTGAGGATGTTATGTGAGCGAAGTAAGTCAGGCAGAGAAGGACAAATACCATATGTTTGCACGTATAGGAGGATTAGGAAGAACTTAACGGAGGACCGTGGGGGAGTTGGATGGGGGAAATAGTGGAGGAGAGGGGGAGAGGCAAACCATGAGAGACTCTTGAATGCTGAGAACAAACTGAGGACTGATGGGTGTTGGGGGGAGGGGGAGATGGGCATGGAGGAAGGCACTTGTGGGGATGAGCACTGGGTGTTACATGGAAACCAACTTGACAATAAACTATTTGTAAAAAATAAAATTAAAAATTAAAAAAAATTAAAAATTAAAAAAAATTAAAAAGGATGCTTTATGGAGAAAGAAACTGTTGAAAAACAAGGTTTCTTGCTGGAAACCCAAGATGCCAACTTTTACTTTACATTGACTACATTCTCATAGATGAATGAATCCTTAATATTTTCCTCCTGGGAACGCTTTTTGGAGTTTGATACCAGAGATTCCTGAAGGGCATTTCTGGCTGGAAATTTTTAAAGCAATGAAAATGATTTCTGAGGACATTTATGACTTTTAAAAGATCTGAAAGTGGCACTAACATTAATATAGAAGTTCCATGAAGATATTTTCTAAATAGAAAAGATAGGAAAAGTAGTATTTGTGTAACTTTCCAGTTTTTTAGATTTTCTCAATTGGTGAGTTAAGTTTGGTAGGTATTTTTTCCAGATTGTACAGAGTAGAAAATAGAACTAAAGCTGTTATTCTGCCTTTATCCTAGCCAGTATTTTTTTCCCTAACTTCTAGTTCAGAAAAGCCAACCTCATAATCTTAGTTATCTTTTCTTTCTTTCTCTTTTCTCAATTTCATCTTCTACAAAGTAACTCCCATGTCTTTTTCTATCTCTTTTTTTATTACTTATTTCCACAGCTATCACTTTGGTCCATCTCCTGATGTTTGGATTATAACAAAATCCTTCAAACAGAGCATCTACATTTTCTCTATATTCCAATATATCCCCAACACAGTCAACATAATAATCTCCACTTTTCATAAGACTGAAATTTCACAACTTTCATAAAATTTTTTGTCTTCTATACTAACCACCTGTGCCTCCCCAAAGTCTAGTTTATCAGTCTGCATTTGCCTTAATATGCTTGGTGCACCACTGACATGTGACCCTGCTCTCAAGCACCAGCCCTTCAAATTCATAACTCAGTATTTGCTAAAAATCTCTTCTCTTCCTAGAAGCTGATACTCTCTGGTCAATCCCATCATTTGGCTTGCTCATTCCAGCTACTTCTAATGTCTACCTTTCAACCGCTTTAAAGAACTATTCTGGATTAATTCTTCCAACTCTGATAACTTACTGAATCTGTCAATGAAAATTCATTACAATAAACTGGAGTCCATACTCAATTATAGATCAGACACTTGCTAATTGAATTTCACTTTGATTTGGACCTAGAATAGATATGACATGTTGAATCCAAAGCACATTATGGTAAGATTTCACATAATCATTGTCTCTGTACATTCTCTCATCCCTCCACAGACTTTCAGCTCCAAATCAGGCCTTTCCACTCCCTTCACAGCACCCAAACATGATTCTGTTATTGCACATTATTAACTTATTAGTCCCTAAGGCTAAAATTTTAGAGTTTGAAGGCAAGGACAATGTCTGATTGTTACATAAACAGAATATAATGCTATGCAACAATGACTAATATTAGCTTTTCAATAAATTAATCAATCAATCAGTCCACTTACTGAGTACCCACTATGTGTCAGGCATTGGTTCAGGTAATACAGATTTTTCAGCAAGCAATGGAACTTAATCCTAAGGGCTCCTGAATGAATAAAAGTGCATCTTCATATTCCTACTACTTATTGCTACTTATTTGTCCTTGTTTTCAGAAATACTCTGTACCTGTGACTGTCTATGCCTTCTCCCTTTATGATGTTACTCCACAGAATGGGAGCTGTATGTGTGTATGGTAGTCAGTGACTGCTTGCTAGATGGGTGCATGGAACATTAGGAAATTACTGAGTTTCTAATACTCAAATAATTAAGAATGCTACCCCCCAATCCAACACCCATCTCCACCCCCACTACCTGCCATTATGGTTCTCCAGGAACACGATATATTTTATAGTATACAGATACAGTTTCTTTCTCCTCTATTTTTCATCTGCAGTTATCAACTCATGCCAATCCTCACTCCAGAAAATCTCTATTTTCACTTTTTCCCTTCTACTATTCTTGCCTCCAGGCTAGGCAGAAAAACATGTTATTCTTTCCCCCAAACCTGCTCCTCTTCCGGTGTTCTCCCTTTCACAGAACAGCACAGACACTTCTTTGGTTATGCATGCCAGAAATACACCCCACATGTTTAATCTCACATATGGCCTCTCGGATTTAGTCTCTCTCAGGTCCAGCTGCGTCTCACCATTTCTATTACCACTACTCCAAGCTAATTATATTTTCTCTGGAACTAGAATAGCTTCTTAAGTGGCCTCTCCAGCTCTTCTCTACACTTAGAATTACCGTTTCAAAATACAAACCTGGCCATATGTCCCCAGCCTGCCTAAAAGCCAGTGATGGACTATTAGTGCAATTAGGATAAACTAAAATGCTTTATATGGTCTGTCCTACCTGTGGTAGACAAAGTAACAGCCTCCAAAGATGCCCACATCCCAATCCCAGGAACCTATGAATATATTAGAATACATGGCAAAGAAGAATTAGATTTATAGACAAACTTAGGCTGTTAATCATATGAGGTTAAAATAAGGAGAATATTCTGGATTGGCAAAAGGGTCCATAAATGTCGAAGAAGGAAACAGAAGAGTCAGAGGAGGAGATGTGAGGAAGGAGCAAGGTTGTCAGAGTGGCGTGACATAAGGACAACTCCGTCCAGACTCAGGGCTATGAGTCAAGGAATATGGGAAGCTTCCATATGTCAGAAAAGCAATTGGTTCTCCCCTAGAGCATCCAGAAAGCCCTGTTGACATCTTGATTTTAGCCCATTTTGGACTCCGATCTATGTTGTTTGAGCATCTAAGTTTGTGTGAATTTGAGACAGTATCAGTAGGAAACTACAATACCACGTAACACTCCTCTTCTAGTCCCTCTTTACAGGCATCATGTTCTCTACTGCCACAGGGCCGGCAATTCTTACACCTATTTGCGTAATCTTTGGATTAATAATACCATGTCCCTAACTGGATGGAAAAGTCCATGAAGGTAGACACAGTGTCTCCTTTTGTTCACCATTCTGTCACAAGCACCCAACCCAGAGCCTAAAGAAAGAAGACCAAATAAATATTTGAATGAATGCAACCAAGTATATATGCACCATCAAATCCCTGACTAGCACCCTCTAGTGGACTATTGCTCCAGTGTTTTTCTCTGTAACACTTTATACACCAATCCTAGGCACAGTCCCCTAAACCACCAAGCACAGGATTCCTCAATTTAAGAGTTCACCATTCTTCAGGAACCGATCATGGATGGAGGGCAGTTACAGAGATGTACATTAGTGAAGCAAATTGCAGTTCCCCTTTCACCACTTCTTTGCTGAGTTAAGTGTCTTTAGGCAATTTAGTTAAAGCCCTCTGGGCTTGAGGTTCTTCAGTCTTAAATCACAATAATCTCACAGAAGTTACGGATCTGGACAAGAAATATAGGAGTCTAGAATGACTAATCCTTGTATTACAGGCTTTCCGTTTTATACCCCTACTTTACCCTTTCCCCTGTGTAAGTTATAAATTCTACGAGGTCAAGTTCTGTGTTTGCTCCTGTGTCTACAACTGTGTCCTTCACAGTGCCCGTTGCAGACATTCGGTAAATATTTTCTACATGCGTGAAGACTATTATTAAATATTTGCTAAACACATGAAGGAAATAATCCTGATAGAAACTCTTCTCTTTTTGTTAGATTGGGCTCTGTATTGTTAAACATACTTATCTCCTCTATGGGGAGTTGAATGGTGGCCTAATATCTGGAACCTGTGAATGTTACATTGTATGGTAACGTTTTTGGCAGATGTAATAAAGTGAGAGATTTTGAGATGAGGAGATTATACCAGAATTGAGTGAATTAAGGATCCCAAGATAAGGAAAATATCCTTGATTACCCTGGTGGGCCCTAAATGTTATCGCAAGTGTCTTCATAAAAGAAAGGCAGAGAAAGACGAGAAACATACAGAAGTGGAGGAGACAATGTGACAACAGAGGTAAAGATTGGAGGGATGTAGCCACCAAGTCTTGACTTCCTTCTTTTCATGTTTCAATGCATGTTTGGCAAATAAATAACAATAAAGAGCTAAATCCTCTAGTTCTTTCAAGTGTTACTTCCTCCATAAAGCAGTCTTGGAATATTTAAGGCCAAGTAAATCTATCCTATCTGTGTATAAAGATGATAAATTCTATAGAATTTGGCAATCTGGGACTTGTATACCCACTGGTATATTTTTCTAATTAACCCATGGACACAATTCAATGTTTAAGTTTTCCTGGTGTCCTTCAGGCTGTGCGCAAAGCCCGATTTATGGGCATGTAGGCCTGAAATGTTTTCTTCCCAGATGTCCATAGGGTATGCCTCCCTTCATTCAGATGTTCCACAATCACCTGATCAGCAAGGTCTTACCCAATCTAGAAATAATACCCTTCCCCCATTCTTCTACTTTTTCTCTATTTTTCTTTATAACACTTTTCATACACCCTGATATATTTTTTGTTTATGATGCTTCTTCCTCTTCCACAATGAGGCAGTGAGTCCCAGGAGGGTTGGGACAGTGACCAGCACGTAGTAGCAACTCAGTAAATATTAAGTGAGTGCATGAATGAATGAATGAATGAAAAGGAAGATCTAATATTAATGTTTTTATTAGCTTTGTGAAACTAAGTAATCTAGACATAGGTGAATGAAATAGTAGCTACTATAATATTTGAAATATTATCTCTGAATTCAACCATGGCCCCAATTTTAATTCCAATAACCCCTTTATTCAGCTGCTTCTGCACGTCTGAGACCCAATGACCCATTGCAAAATCACTTAAAGTTTAAAAAGCAAGTCCTTTTCTTTCCTTTTTTGTCCCATTACACAGAAACTGAAAGTTGAATGTAAAGGGAAAATTATGGAATGCAGCCCCCCCAACTCTCTAATGCATGGGTGGTTGGTTATATTCTATACTCAATGTCCAGCAATGACAAACTGACCACTTGTCAGTGAGCTATGACAGAAGATAGTATTAAACCAAAAAACCAAATCAATATTAAAATTATACTCTTTTATCTATTTCCACAAATGAGATTTACATTTACCTTCAAATAACCAAAATGTTTTTGATTATGAAGTTAACTGTACAAAAATAACTCAAACAATCCTCATCGTGACAGCTATATACAAGATACGGTTCAGAAGCTGAGTTCAGACAAAACAGTTTTATGCAAAGGCTAACAAACATATGGGATAAATTACCAAAAAAGAATTGCTGAAGCAAAAAACACCAATATGTTCCACTGAGAGCAAGAAGGATATTTACATACAATTCAAATGAAGAATGTGAGAAAAGAGCAAAACACAAGCTTAAAAGAACTGGAATTCTCCCCACAATGTGTGCCTGAAGTAAACTCATTGTATTATTATAATTGAAAGACAATAAAGTATTGTGTGCCTTTCTTAAATATGTTTATTATTGATATTTATTAGATCTCTTATAAAGAAAATCTATGGACCACCCAAATCTTTTTATTCTAATGCAATTTGTCTAAAATTAACACATTACTGGAAATAATATTCTTAGTCTGTATGTCTTAGAAACAACTGACCACCATCTTTCAGTAATGACTAGTCTATCTTGTGGGGTAAAAAGGAGGAGTTGAGGTGATGATGCAAACTTCCCCACTCCTTTGAGTAGATTCACAATCTCACAGTGAGCCATGTTTGGTTTGATGGAGGACTGTGTTTGTAGAATGCAATAGGTAAGAAGAACTGACAGTGATCATCGCATGCTGTCAGGACCAAAGAACAAACAACAAAGTTTAACTCAGCCTCCCTGACTTTATAGAAAAGCAAGTAACACATAATCAAATTCTTTCTTATAGAAAGTGACTTTTCTGTGGACCAAGACCAACAAAAGCAGTAGTTGTATGACATTTATAGTAACTTCAGTAACAATGCATTGTTTCTAACCATCATCTCTTTGGAATATGGAAACATCTTTATTATTTTACCTTGAAAGAGTATTTACAGTAACAGATTTTTATTTCCAATGGGACAGGTCTCTCTGTGATTAGTCAATTCAAATAAGCCTACTTCAGGTACCCAGGAGGTACCCTCTCCTTCCTTTTGTAGATCATAAAGTATATCGTTAGTGATAGGTGGGATCAAACCAAAGATGGAGGATAAGCTTTCTGTTTTATCTGCCATCATTACTGCTAAAAAACCCCAAATTTCATAACTTATTAGTAATGGGTAAAGGCTGCTACTTTCATATACGAAGGACAGAGCATTCATATTATTTTTCCTACCCCATCTATTAACTCCTCAAACTATTATAAAGGGGCTCTCACCTCTTTTTAAAAACACCACCATTTGGGGGCGTCTGGGTGGCTCAGTCGGTTGAGTGTCCAACTTCAGCTCAGGTCATGATCTCACGGTTTGTGGGTTCGAGCCCTGCGTCGGGCTCTGTGCTGACAGCTCAGAGCGTGGAGCCTGCTTCAGATTCTGTGTCTCCCTCTCTCTCTGACCCTCCCCTGTTCACACACTCTCTCTCTCTCTCTCTCTGTGTCTCTCAGAGAAAAAAAAAATTAAAAAAAAAAACCCACCATTTCTCTCCCAATGTTGAGTTAANCTCTCTCTGACCCTCCCCTGTTCACACACACTCTCTCTCTCTCTCTGTCTCTCAGAGAAAAAAAAAATTAAAAAAAAAAAACCCACCATTTCTCTCCCAATGTTGAGTTAAATGGGCATTTCAAATGACCAACTTAACTTGACCTGTTTCTCTGGCTACTATGGACCATGTCCTCAAATTTTTCTCCTGGTTTTTTTTTTTTCCTTCCACAATATTTTCTCCTTTTATCTTTCTGAATCCCCATGTCTCTGTATGCTTCCCTGGTTCTGCTGCTTTCACTACCTCCTTAAATGCTGATGCTTCCCAAGGTCCCATATACAGCTTTCTTCTTACTCCAGGCTCTACCTCTCAACAATCACAAATGTGTATGTGGCTTTGACAAGTACCTATTATTTAAACAACTCCCACTTTGGCCCACCCAAAAGACCCATAATTTTTCTGAGCTTAGGTTCCAGATTCCAATGGTCTATAATAAGAAGGCTTGACCTAGATATTTCAAGGGTACCTCAAACACTTCTAAATCTGAACTTGTTATCCACTACTTGTCCTCCTAAAAATGTAAGAGCATGAGTTTTGCAGTTATAGAAAAATCCCAGCTTTGTCCCTGCCTAGTAAAACTTGTTTGTATTAACTTTTTGACAATCTTTGAGAATTGATTCCCAGCTACTTTGAAGGGCTGTTGTTTTAAGAATTAAAGTACATTACATAATCGCTCACCATAAACTTAAGTTTCCAGGTAAGTTCTATTTCCTTGTAGTATGTATCTCAGTTGAAGGTGGAACAATCACCTAGACAGACAAGGTTGAAACCTAAGAATCGTTCTGGACCTCTCCCCTTCTCCCTACTTCCATAAGTAATTAGGAATAGACTGTCTGCCATCTGCAAATTTCCATCATTTTCCCCCTTCTGTATGACTACTCTCAGTTTACATGAAATCCTCACCATTCCGTATTGCTATTGTCCACTGACATCCATGAAGGTTCTCACTGAACCTTCATACTACACCTCTAAACATAAAATACGCTATGGCTCCCTGCTGTATAAAAGCTAATGTTTTATATTCTTAGCATGGGGTCCAAGTGCCTTTTCCACTTGGCTTTCAGTTTTATCAAGTGCCAACTTCCCTAGAACCTTAAAGCTTTAATCACAAACTACTGATGTTGTCATTATTTCACTATTTCTCTAGTTCTGGATTGTGAGCCTATTCACCTTTCTCCTGCAGTCTGATATAATACCTGATATGATCTGTGAACAGATTAAAATACTCGTTGAGTTGAAGTTCTCTAGAGTTTAAAAACAAATTTTAAAGTATATTTGTTTGCTTGCTAACGAGTGCTTTCTGGGTCTAATGTTAATGCCTGTTAAAAGGTCAAAAAAGGATATTTTCTTGTTCCTCAACAGTGTTTACCTCAAAAGTGAAAGAAAGCTCTACCATAAATAATTAAAACTGCCATGTCAGAATAACTTAGCAAATCAATACGGTTCAATTTAGTACTACACGTGTGGGATGGGGGAAATACAAAAAAAATAAGAAGCTGGCCCTACCTTAAACTTAAGTTGTAAGCTTCTAGGATTCATAACAGTCCCAAGATGTTTGAACAGTAGGTAGATAGGGACCAGACAGGGACCAGTGTGATTGAAAGACAGAAGACTCTTCTCTTAAAGACTTCATCTTTAAAAAGAAGGGGTGAAACTTTGTCCAGTATTAAAGCTTTAGCATTAATGAAAACAATTCTTTTTTTTTCTCTTTCAGTGAATTTTATCTTTTTTAACTTATTTTTTTTATATANCCAGACAGGGACCAGTGTGATTGAAAGACAGAAGACTCTTCTCTTAAAGACTTCATCTTTAAAAAGAAGGGGTGAAACTTTGTCCAGTATTAAAGCTTTAGCATTAATGAAAACAATTCTTTTTTTTTCTCTTTCAGTGAATTTTATCTTTTTTAACTTTTTATTTTTTTTATATATAGGTTTTTTTTTTAACAAATAGTTTATTGTCAAATTAGTTTCCACATAACACTCAGTGCTCATCCCCACAAGTGTCCTCCTCCATGCCCACCTCCCCCTCCCCCCCCCATCCATCAGTCCTCAGTTTTTGTCAGCATTCAAGAGTCTCTCATGGTTTGCCTCTCTCCCTTTCCCCCACCATTTCCGCCCTTCTTCTCCCCCTTGTTCCTCCGTCAAGTTCCTCCTCATCCTCCGATACGTGCAAACATATGATATTAGTCCTTCTCTGCCTGACTTATTTCGCTCAGCATAACACCCTCAAGGTCCATCCATGTTGCTACACATGGCCAGATTTCATTGTTTCTCATTGCCATGTAGTATTCCATGGTCTAGATAAACCACATCTTCTGGATCCATTCATCTGTTGATGGACACTTAGGCTCTTTCCATGTTTTAGCTATTGTGGAGAGTGCTGCTATGAACATTGGGGTACATGTGCTCCTATGCCTCAGCATTTCTGTATCCCTTGGGTAAATTCCTAGCAGTGCTATTGCTGGGTCCTAGGGGAGTTCTAGTGTTAGTTTCCTGAGGAACCTCCACACTGTTAATGAAAACAATTCTTAATACAACATGGGATGTGTAGGTAGGATTTATTGCTTTAGAACCTCCTTTATATAAACTCAGAAGAATGCTGTTAGGTTCCACAAAGTTTCCCGTGAATCAACAGTGGTACCAGTGGTGAGTACAGGCCTAGTGAGAGATGGGAGAAAAATAATGAAGGCCAGGAGGCACCACAGCAAGGACAGTTAAGAGGCCTCACCAATGGGGCACATACCCTAGCTTAGGCGATGCGGCTTAACTCTGATGGTGATATACAGAATACACGGCAATATGAAGCCAAGGAGCATCAACAGCCAACAGAGACAGCAAAGCCTGGAAGAAGCAACCACATGTGGCAGAAATTAACACATTTCTGTGTTTGTTTCCCAGCAAAAGAGGCAGAGCACTTGGCTCATACCAAGTAGAGTGGGTTGAAGAATGACCGCCCCCAAAAACATTCATGTCCACCTGCAACCTCCGAACACGACCTTATTTGGAAATAAGGTTAGTTACGGATCTCAAGAAGAAATCAGCTTAGATTTGGAGTGAGTCCTGAATCTAGTGACTAGTGTCTTTATAAGAGAAAAGAGAGAAGATATGGATGTAGACACACAAGGAAAAAAGCCAGGAGATGACGGAGGCAGAGACTGGCATGATGTCTTTGTAAGCCAAGGAACACCAAAGACTGCCAGTCAGCAGCAGAAGCTGGAGGAAGCAAGGAAAGATTCTACCCTAGAGGCTGCCGGGGGAGCATGACCCTGCTGACATCTTGATTTCTGACTTCTGGCCTCCAGAACAGTGAGAGAACAGATTTCTCTTGTTAGAAGCTATCTGGTTTGCGGTACTTTGTTACGGCAGGCCTGGGGAACGAACACAGCACAGGTTACTAATCAGACAGAGGTGTGTGCCCATCAGAAGCAAACACTTAGGACTCCTCAAGATACGTGTAGCAACAGGACAGACGGTTTACTGAGAGGGTGGGATCTGCAGAGGCAAGTAAGGACAGAAGCTAGTAAAATAGGGGTGTTATGCTGTCAAGATAAATACATTCTACTTTTTTGTCTGCATTTTTCTACCGTGACTTGGTTTCTGTTGTTTCAAAAAGAGCAGATTGCTTGCTTTCCCAGAAATCTCACTGAAACAAAATAATGAGAATAAAAGCTCAGAAACTGAAGCAGCAATAAGTAATGGCCATTGTTAATAGTAGTCTGTTTCGTAAATATTCATCTCAATGAAACAACACATTGTAGTATTAACATAAAACCCTTTTTAAAAGGTAATAATTTAAATACTATTTCTATAAAATAAAGCTTCTTAAAAAGCAAAAAGGTGTGAGTCATGACAACTGGTGTTTGGGTAATGTTTCATATGACTGAATTAATAATAAAGGTACAAAAAGAGGCATGAAAACACATATACTCACACGGCTATTTTAAGGAAAGAGGACATTTTCAAGAATATGTCCTTAAATTACAAATGTGCATTTTCTAGGAAAAGAATCCATTTTCACATGACAAAACTAACCCTGACTTAGTAAAACTGGGAGAGCAATAGCAGTTTGGAGGAAAGACTAGAAAGGGTGATAAATGAGGCATAATCACAATTCTACTAGGTGACATGGACTGCGCTGTCACCACACTGCATCCCAAACTCCTCATCAATAAGGTAAAAAGTTAACTACGTTACCGTTAACTCTACTGAGTCAAGATTTCATGAACGAAATACAAACTTAACTCTATTTTACTCGCTTCTCAACAAAAATGAAGCAGTTGAGATATACTATGAGTATGTTTCTAAGTGGTTTTACCTTTTTAAATGACTTTCATCTGAAAAATATAAACTCAATTCTTCTATTCAAAGAATGTTAATGTTTATCTTTTACAGAAATGTATTAAGTAACTGCATCTTGTGTAAAAAATGGCTGCTGTCATCAAAGAGTTAATATTCTAATAGGGGAACTGAAAAACAAAATTAGTGGCATGCAGTCAGTCTGAACAAGCGGTAAAAATGAAGAGAACTATAGTATGGAGTAGGGATGTAATACTACTTAATGGGTTGGTTAAGGCAGTAATATATAACTTGTAGCATTGGAATTGGGCATTTGGGATGGAAAGGAATTAAAATAAAAAAAAGGTTACTGACAATATCAAATGCTGGCAAGGATGTGAGGCAACAGGAATTCTTATTCACCACTGATGAAAATGCAAAATTATGCATACACTTTGGAAGACAGTTTGGCAGTTTCTTACAACACCAAGTACATCTCTCCCCATATGATCCAGTGAGTGTCCTCTTTGGTATTTACCCAAATGAACTCAAAACTTATATCCACATAAAAATTGCACAAAGATGTTTATAGCAGTTTTATTCATAATTGTCAAAACTTGGAAGCAACCAAGATGTCCTTCAGTACATGAATAAACCAACTGTAACAAATTCAGCGCTAAAAAGAAATAAGCTCTCAAGCCATGAAAGACAGGGAGGAACTTTAAATGCATGCAGTATCACAAAGTGAAAGAAGCCAACCTGAAAAGACTACATACTCTGTGATTCCAAGTATATGATAGAAAAGGCATAGTATGTAGACAGCAGGATAATCAGGGATTTCCAGTTCAGGGACTGGGAAGGATACACAGACACAGCACAAAGGATTTTTAGGGCAGTGAAAATATTCTGTATAACACTGTATGGGTAGTTACATGTTGATTTTTACTTTCAATACCTAAGGAATGTACACCAAGAACGAACCCTGCTGTAAACTATGGAGGGTGATTATGCCACGTCAATGTAGGTTAATGAATTTTTAACAAATGTAGCACTCTGGTAGGGGATGTTGATAATGAGGGGGTAGTGGATGTGTGGGAGCAGGAGGTACATGGGAACTCTATGTACTTTCCACTATACCTTTTTCTGTGAACCTAAAACTGCTCTAAAAACCTAAAGTTTATTTTGAAAAGCACAAAAATTGGTGGAAAGACTTGGAAAATAATATATTCTAAGCAAACCCAAAAATATAAACAATGTTATGGAGTTGGAAAACCACAGTGGCTATTAAGGGTCCAGGTGATGTTCAGATTGGTCAAAATATATAGGTCTTCTGAATTAGTAATAGAATTGATGTTTAATGAATTTATATTTAATGAATAATTGCTGTTTAATGAATATATCTTTAAAATATATATATATAAATACACTGAGGAAAAACATACATCATTATAGGTGCATACATATATATCATATATGATGATACTGATACATATAAATATATATATATTTATATATATATAAATGTCATCATTGAACATGTATAATATTCCATTAAGCATATAAATGAATGTATTCAACAAACTACTGAGTGCCTACTGTGTATAGTCACTATTGAGATACACTAGAATTTACTCAACATTCTTTATATTGGCCAATTATGGTGATTTTACTTGTTTATTATCATAACAGTGAGATGAAACTTACATGTACATAAATCTTGCACACTATGTTTTGCTTTTCCTAAGAGCAATTTCTTAGAAGTTGAATNACACACACACACACACACACACACACACACACACACACACACATTTCCATCTTCCACTTTCCAACTTCTCTCATTTGAGGACCCTGCATTCTGTTCTTAAGTACATCAAATAATCTAAGCTTTGTTTTTATCCTGCATCTTGAAGAACACGATTTTCAAAGTTGTGCTTTCCTCCTGAGTCTTTAGGTAATATTTTCTTTCCTTTAAACTACAGTATCTTAAAAATAGACTATATTGATGACTTCTCCTTTACTGATCCTTAAATAAGGCAACAGCGATCAAGACTTAGTCACGTCCCTTTGAGATCCTACAGTTGCAGTGGTCCTCCACTGGGGGCAATTTTGCACCACTCTCNGATGCATTTGATAATGGTCTGGAGACATTTTTGATTAAGACTGGGAGAACAGGTGAACGGCTGACATCTAGTGAGTAAAGGTCAAGGATGTGGCTAAATAACATAATACACAGCACAGACATCTCCTGCTAACCTCACCACCCCAAGAATTATACATTCAAGGGCACCTGAGTGGCTCAGTGGGTTGCGTGTCCAACTCTTGACTTCAGCTCATGTCATGATCTCATGATTCTTGAGTTTGAGCCCTACATCAGGCTCTATGTTCGTGGTGTGAAGCCGGCTTGGGATTTTCTCTCCCCCACTCTGTCCTGCACATTCTCTCTCACTTACTCTCAAAATAAGTAAACTCAAAAAAAAAAAAAAAAAAAGAATTATGTAGTCCAAAATATCAATGGTGCCTAAGTTAAGAAACCTTGTGTTAAAGGACCAGTATCAACTGTGAACCTTCTGTGAACCCTCACGGCTTCTGGTCCATTCAGAATCTTTTGCGTGTATTCCTTAACATAATGCAGTTCTGCTGAGGTGGATGTGCTTCAACTCTCATTGCTTAGTTCTCAGATCCCCTAAACTAGAAAAGTATATAGAGATTTATATTTCCTTATTTAAATTAAGGAAATATAAATTTCCCAAATTTAATTAACTACAGTATTTTTCCAAGTTTTCCTGGTAGATAAGATAGGTCAAAATACACATGTTGTCACAACTAGTCCACCTCTTATGTGTTCATGAATTATTTTCTGGAAGTTACTACTTCTAAATAGACACTAAAAAATGGTTACCCCCACATCAGGGAGAATAAGAGTTGCTGGTTAACAGTTGTTACAGAATTTGGGACTCTGAGTCAAGAGAAGCTGCAGAATGGGTCGGTGAAAGTGTCTTACCACCTCTTTTCTAGGGGATCTCTGATTAATAAAGTAAGGCCTTATTTGATTTTCCTTAATTTGGTTTCAGCTGCCTTATGTTTACGGCATGCAGTGCTACATTTCAGCATTAGGTTACCTGTTAGTCTTGGTTTTTAGTATTAGCAAGCCGCTTGATAGATATTTTGGTGGGATGTAGGAAAAACCTTCATTAGAGGCTGCAACTATTACATGATGATTCAAAGCCTAAACAGTGATTTTAAGTTATCAGCAATAATGGATGCACTCAACTAAATTAATATTACTCACCCTCCTTTCCTATTCTTCAATTACTTTAATACACTCGTTTCTATTTCAACCCTTCCCTGAAAGTAATAATTAAGATGGGTATATAAAAATAAAAGTATGCTAATGAAAATACCAATTATTAAAGAAAGTCTGTAGAAAAGTATCTATACTTTTGTAAACTTAAAAGCTGAATGACATCAAAGTGGTAGAAGTTCATCTGTGTACTCATTCTTCCCTTCAATAATATATTCATATTAATTTAAATATGAAATTGTATTAAATACTCACGGACCAAAAAGAAATACACAGCATCTTACTTACCTCTGGGGCCTCATCATTTTTGTAAGGAAAAAAAAGGTAAAGTCTAATTTCAGCAAATAGGGAACAATGATAAAGTAAACTATAAGCTATTTCACAGTAAAGTACAGATAGTATCCAGTGGGTTTCCATCACAGCTTAGAATATCTAGGAAAGGGTTTGAAAGTGTGTTTGGATGCAGAGAGCCTAGGCAAATCTAGCTGATGCAACAAAGTGTAAATACTGAACATGAGGCACATTGGCAGCACAAATAAAAAGTAGAAAAGCTTACTTATAAGGTTAACATGAACTTATGGGAAAAGAGTCCTGACAAACAGGCAAGATACTATAGCTGTTTCCTGAAAATGTGCAAGGGTAGGGTGATGGAAATGGGGTTAAGTAAGTGAGGTGGGTGGGCTCAAAAGGCTAACACAAAGGACACCAGCTCAAATTGCATTCTCACCTATCTACCATCTTTAACAGTGCCCCTCCCCTGCAACTAACAGGTTCACAAATAGCAGGTCCTACATCTGTCCTGTAAGGTCACCCATAATCTGACTCATTCTAGTTGATACTAATCTCTCTGACAGAGGTAAAAAGCAGGAGAAAGGGCTTAAGGAGCATTTCTTTAATTTCTGGCTTATGACAAACAACGTCCTATGTAGAGAACATAAAGAAATAATGAAAAAATGAAATGCAAATGAAATAAAGATGCTAATGCAGGAGAGAAAATGTGGGATTAGTGTAAACAATAGCTCAGATAAATGACAAAAGAGATGAAGGGGAAGCAGGACCTCTGCACCTCTGCAACCTCGAAAAGAAAGAAAGATTTTAAAGCATTCCAGAGTGTGGCCTCTAGGACACTTCTTTGGCAACTTACTTGGCAACATTGTTAAATGGCCTATTCTAGGGCCCCACCTTGCAATTACAAAACAGGATCTTTTGGGGATGGGTCTTGAAAACTTGTATGTAAAAAGTCCCCCAAATATTTATGTATGAGTAACTTTTGAGAACCAGTGAAATCGATGGTAAATCTAGTCCTGATTTGGCGCCTGGGTGGCTTAGTCGGTTAAGCGTCCGACTTTCGCTTAGGTCATTTTCTCGCGGTTCGTGGGTTCGAGCCCCGCGTCGGGCTCTGTGCTGACTCCCAGCTCAGAGCCTGGAGCCTGTTTCAGAGTCTGTATCTACCTCTCTCTCTGACCCTCCCCTGCTCAGGCTGTCTCTCTCTCTCTCTCCTAGAAATAAATAAAACATTAAAAAAATTAAAAAAAAAATCTAGTCCTGATTTAAAAGCAATCTTCCAAATCTGTGTCTGAAGCTTCTCAAATTGTAAGAGGTGACTCATTACATCATTGTATTCATTTATAAGTTTCTTCACTATGTAATGATACAGAATGCATAGCCAATATAAGAAATAAAATCACATCCTGGCATAAGGAAAGTATTGTTTCATGATACTTTTGTTTCAGTCATAAAAATGTGTAATGCATGTGAGAGTTTCCACTGCCACTCATACATGGTGGGTAGTGACACAGAACACATTTCTTAAGGAAGGTCAGGGTCAAAGAAACGGAAAAGACACTCTTTTGGAACAATAAGAAACATTCACAGTCAGTAGCCAGAATTCAGTTCTTGACCTCAGGAAGAAGAGATGATCAGTTGTGGTTGGTGATTCCCTGCTGTGTGCTATATGGGCCTGACACGATAAATTAGAAAGTGTGTTCTTTCCCTATAGTAAATATCAGATGTATGACCTGACAAGGCTTATCAAATACACTGGCTGGTATTTATTGTTTCTGATTCACTTGCCCATGAATAATATAGTCAGAAAAAAATGGAGTATATGTATAGTGACTCTGAAGCCAAAGATAGGAAGTAGAAGGGTTTGGGAGATATAGTTTTCATTTCTTCTTTTAGTTGAAGGTCAGGACATTTAAATAGAAAAGGGAATATGGGAAGTGAAGAACTACCTACCTACATGATATAAGACAAAATGAAGTTAGTTTTCCGAACCAAGGATATGAAGCCAAAATGGGCTTCTGGCAGGGAAAGAAATTCATCACCTCATTACATGGAAAAAAAAAAAAAATGATGGGATTTTTATTGAAACAGCAAAGAGGATTTTGACCTGAAAATGTGGACAAATGAGAGAAAAAAAGTTGAAAATTAGACACCAGGTGAGTCACTATTCAAGATGAGCTAAATATTTTATGCAGAAAGTAACCCAAGGACAGGTGAAGGGCTGTATAAACAGCCATGGACACCTTCGTGTCATTATGGAGTACACGGGTGACAGTCATTGTGAAATTACAGTTGAACACATGGAGAGAAATTCAATGTTGTAAGTATCATCAGTGAGGCTCACTTGTTCAACAGATACTCAATTAGTCTCTTTCCTTATTTAGTTAAGAAAGAAAGAGATATCATCCCCAAGGAAGGTCTATTTTGTGGAAAGAAGCACCTGACACATAAAATTTTAATTGGAACATGACTGGTATCAGAAGAGAAGTTCATAAAATGCGGTGGAAGTTCAGAGGAAGGAGAAAAGACTTGTCATGAAAATTAGGGTAAGCAAGGGCAACCTGCTTGCTTGCTTATTTATTTATTTAAAATAAATAAAATAAATATATTCTTTCACATTTACTCATATCAGCATTTTGCATTGTTTCTACCCGTTTAAGTTCCTGTTACCTCATATTTCATCTCTAAACCTTAAGTGCCAAATCCAGGTAAACAAATGGGAGACACACAAGATTATATTTTGGAATAAAATATTATAACTTCCATGTCTCTATCTCTATCCATCCATCCATCCATCCTATTTATAAATACCAGGTTCACCTAAAGTATGAGCCTAGTAATGTCATACTTTTTGTGCATCCTTCAATGAGACCTCTTCCAGTGATGTGTGAAATCCTTAGCTAACATGAAAGTCTGTCCATAATGTGGCTACTGTTTCCACTCTAGCCTAGTCACTCACCATATGCCTTTCCCTATACTCCCTCTATCTTTTGTGATTTTCCTATTCTCTCCCTGCCACCACCCTTCTTTGTCTGCCTTAGCATCTCCTAAGGGGCTCCAGGGGTAAACAGATGACCAGGCCTAGTCATTCAGGGAACAACTTCTTTCTGGCCACAGTGATTGATTCCCAGATGATAGCTAATTGAAGCTGAGTTAAAAGGAGGTATCTGTAGGGGACTTTTGTTACAACTTTCAGAAAAGACATACCCAACCATCATGGTTATATGGCTGGTAGAAAGACAGACAGGGGATGCTGGTGGTTATCTTGGAAGAAACACAGAAGACAACAGAAAACAGATGAAGACAGATTCCTAACATACATATGTTAGGCTTTTGGGTCACATGAACCAAAATCAATGAAAGTTCTTTTTCTTTTCTTTTTCTTTTTTCTTTTTTTGGTTTAAGCCAGATTTGAGTCTTGCTTTTGTTGCAGGTGAAAGTATGCTACTCATAAGAGCTACTTTAAGGAATGTTTGTTAATCTACTTTGTTTTATTCATTCTTCTTCTCTGTGTATACTGCCTTTTCTCCACTCCAACTATCATGTATTTGGTCTCAGAGTTAGACAAAAACTGGAGCCTATCACAAGGTTCAGAAGAAACTTTACGTCTTTGGCAAAGTCCAAAGTTAAGTCTCTATAATAAACCTCTCCATTGAGATGTGATGAGTAAGGGGGTGGAGTCAATATTAATGTAATGTATCCTCAAGTATATTTTGAAGAAAACAAGTATATAAAAAGAAACTCATTTCCCTGCTTTAAACATTCTTTTTCCTGTAGCTGAAGCTATAGATTGCACTTAGTCAACTTTATTGAAAGCAGGGGAATGCTGTCAGACAGAATATTAGAGGGGCACCTGGGTGGGTTAGTCGGTTAAGCGTCCGACTTTCGTTTAGGTCATGATCTCGCGGTTCGTGGGTTCGAGCCCCACGTCGGGCTCTGTGCTGACTGCCAGCTCAGAGCCTGAAGCCTGTTTCAGAGTCTGTGACTCCCTCTCTCTCTGACCCTCCCCTGCTCAGGCTGTCTCTCTCTCTCTTTCCTAGAAATAAATGAAACATTAAAAAAAAATTTAAAAAAAGAATATTAGAGCACTGGGTGAAAATAAATAGGGCTGAAAAGGTGGGATTTTTTTCTTACCTTTCTTAATCATGGAATTATTCAGAAACTAAATGTGACAAGTTCTAAGTAGCCTCCAAAGAATCTTCAATTTAGCTCTATTCTACTTAAATCTAATGAGGAATTTGTGAATAAGCATTCTTAAAACAAAATCAAAAGAAAACCAAATCTAAATTTAATTTTTGGTGACCAAGAAAGAGACCAGAATTAATATTTATAGCGTGTTACTAAATTCCCCTCCTCTGGTCATCATCTAATATCCAGGTTCCCATTTCTTTTTACTGGTCCTGGGTCCACCTAAGCTCACTCATACAGACCTTTCCTGTTCCAAGCTGTCCTGGCCTAACCCCAAATGGTGTAAATAGAACTGAACTAGATAGACAAATAGAACATCCAGTCAGGTTTGACTAGTAGGCAATCTATTCATTTTTCTAAGAATAAATTGAACTTTCTTAAAAAAATTTTTTTTTAATGTTTATTTCTTTTTGAGAGAGAGAGAGAGCGAGCGAGCACGCAAGTGGGGAAGGGGCAGAGAGAGAGGAAGACACAGAATCTGAAGTAAGGTCCAGGCTCTGAGCTGTAAACATAGAGCCTCACATGGAGCCCAAATCCATGAATCACAAGATGAAGTCAGACGCTTAACCAACTGAGCCACCCAGGTGCCCCCTGAACATTTTTTTTTTAATGATGGCATCTCATTTTTCTCAAAAGGGAGAAATCTACTTGGCCTTTTATTTGTGGCCATTAAATGGAGATTAAGATTCTTCAAGGGAAATGACATAAAAAAGTAGGTCTCCTTGCTGTGTGTGTTTTATACATGTAAATCCTATTAACAGTAGAGGAGAACATGTGAAAAACCTATGGAAGAGAGGGGATAAGGGAAGTTTGAAACTCCAGTAAAACAGACAAGGGCCAGTTTTGAGCAAAAGCAAGAAATCTTTTGCAACCAAAAAGACTAACAGGTGACATATACTGATGTTAATCAGGACAATAAAATATATGTCTAAAAATCCTTTTTGAAGGTAAGGACTCTGACTAAACAAAGTTTAAGTTGAAAGTCCCAGGGAACATCCTTTTTCCTATTACTATACATACTTTAAGTTTTTAAAAGCTATCACCAAAGCCAAGTACTTTAGATTGATAATTTAGACCTTCCAAGAACATGGAAAAAATTTAAGTTAATTGGTTTTTAATTCACCTAGTACAAGTTTTAAAAAGGTAATTTGTCATTTTTGATCTGACAGTGCTTATGGGCAAGGCAACTATAGAAGAATTATGGAAAGCGATATAGAAAATGATAGAGAGAGGAAATTGGTTTTCCGTCTTCTTAGGTTTTGCATCAACATTTTTTGGTTGTTGTTGTTTTTCGCAAGTTTTATTGCCCTTGTCAGGAAATTTCCCTTGGCTACATTCAAAAGGCAGCTGTTCTTCCATAGTCCCCAGTGAATAAAGAATATATGAAAGCCAATTCTGAACCCAGTAACATGATCTGATTTTTAGAAGAGCTGGAAGCTTCCGCTTTTTAAGATACTCACAGTGTGTCCCTTGGACCTAGGCAGCATACCCATTTATTTATTTTTAAATTAACTATTATTGTATTTCAACAATACTGTAAAAGTAGGATAATCACTGTTGAGATCTGAAGGCTCAAAGCAAGTAGTAATTCAATTTTTTAACATCTCTCTATATGTGAATGTCCATAACATCTTTCTTTTTAGAGAACCTTTTTTTTAGAGAATGCAAGGGGTTGGGGGCAGGGGGAGTGAGAGAGAGAATCTTAAGTAGGCTCCATAGTCAGCGCAGAGCCCAAGGTGGTGCTCGATGCCATGACTGTGAGATCACACCTTAACCAAAATGAAGAGTCAGACTCAACCGAATGAGGCATCCTGGCACCTGTCTTTAACATCTTAAAATAGAAGGATACAAATTCCTCTTTAAAAGCCTGTAACAAATACAGAAGATGTTGTACCCGTATGAGAACAAGTATGGCTGATCAAGAATTAAAATAGGCACAGCAATGGACAGAACATGGTTATCAAGAACTTTTTTCATTTGGGAACACCATGGGCAAAATCACATTAGCTATAAAGATTTTCTATCATGTTGGATGAGCGCTCAGCTACCAAAGTAACATTCAAAGTTACGTAACAAGAACACTGACCGGAGACAGGAGAAACCAACAACATAGCAAAACTTCTGTCTTCAGATTAACTTACCTACATGAACATAAAGTGTAAGTGTGTCCTGTGAATACTTGAGGAAATGAATTGAGAGGCATTTTTAGAAAGACATTTTTGGAATGACAATGGACAGAGTTTTGTGATAAGCGTTAAAATGATTTCAAAGGACAAAGTTATTGAAGAACTTTGTTCCCTTCTAGGAAAGGGAATTTTCATTATTTTCTTAATGAAAATAAGCTTTGCTAACAAAGATAAAAGTCATAAAGTACAAATAGGGCATAGTTAAATTTTTGGAGAAGAAACTCTGGAGAGAAAGTGGCATGATTTGGTAATAATTTTGCCCCACAGCAGGAAGGGAGTCAAGAAATATATAGATTCCGAAATGCCCCTCTCTTTGTCAAAATAATTATCTTAACACACAACTTATTATCATTGTTTGCCTCAAAGTCTGGAAGGTAAGCTTCCTGAGACTATGGCACATAACAAGGGCACATAAGTATCTGTTCAGGGAATGAGGATCCACGTGCATCTGTAGACACGTAGTTTGGTCACAGCAGCACCTCGATCACTTATGGCTTTCCTTCAGGTGATAGCTACAATCCCCCCATTCACTCAGGTGAGAGCTCTACCACTTTAAAAGTTTGCGTTTATTATACCAAGCATAATAAAATGCACTTGCTGATTTAAATAATTATGGTTTACTACAGAAACATGATGGTGACATTTATAATACAATAGGCCAGTACGAACTGGAAACTACTGAATCAGGTACGTATTTCATTAGCAAAATTTGCTTTTTAAAAATTCCTGTGAAACTAGGATATATAATGACGACACCCATTTTTCCAAGTCAGATGTGCAATTGCATGACAAATCAGTAGTACTTATGATTCCTCAATTATTATGATGCATTCTGACTAGCCTTGGACTGAAGTACAACCCTCAACTTGCCCAGAACCCAGCCCCCTTTAACTGCAATGTTCTCAGAGCCAGAAAGTGTATGCTGAAGACTGTGTTTATCAGAGATAGAAGATCTGACTTATGTGGCAAACGCTTATAAATGGATGGGTGGGTCTTTTAAGCCCACTAAAGATACTATGAATTATCAATATGATAAAAATTTCAACCTCTCCGTAGTTTCTTTTCTCATCTTTCCCTTCTTTACCCACATACTCTAAATCCTCAAAGATAGCACAGGATTCAGCTTTGAGATATGAAGAGGTTTAAGTAACAGAAAGGGCCTCGTAGCATTTCAAATACATCATTGATATCTGTCTTCCTAAAATTAAGAGTCTTCAGTTTGGACATATTACCTGAATTAACATGTCATCTTATCATACGTTAAAATATTCTTTTTTGCTTACTGACCATATCAATTAGTTCCAAGATACAAATGTAATAACCAATAACCACACAGTATCTGTTAAACCTGAGTGAGTTGTGTGCTATTTTCTGCATTAGGCACACTTGCCAATTACACAGAACATAAAATTACTTCTTCTATTAGATCTTATGATTGCAGTAATAAATCTGGAAGAGCCCATCACTAACATAAATTGAACCTGCATAAGATGTAGGTATAGAGAGACACACGCTAAAAAACAACTTAAAAGCATTAACAGATCATTGCCAGGTTGACTGAAGTTAATTCCATTAATAACATTAATGGAATGTTTGGTATTTTTAGGTACTATGCTAATAGTATAGTTAATCTTAACAATAATTTTAGGAGGTATTTGCTATTATTTTTATGCATGATAAGAAAGTGAGGGTCAGAAATATTATATAACATTCCTAATGTCCCACAGAGTAGAGTAAAGCTGAGCCTGTGTCTTTAGCCATTTGGCTATTCTGTATCCCTGGCATTCTCCTTATACATATACCCTAAACACATGGAGATGTCTTATATAAATTATCACCTAAAAAATGTTCTGCCCAACATCAGTAGCTGAGTTATATCATTGCTTTGAAAAAAATAAAATCTGTTCTTACCAGACTTATCCATGTCCTTCTACAGACACTTTAACACATGTGCTAGTAATCCCATAAAAGCCAGGGCAGTGCTAATACCAAGCAAGGCTCAATGAAAGTTTAATTGCTGAATGGAAGTTCATTTGCCTAAACCCAAGCTCAGCCACCCAGTGACATCAAAGTCTGAGGTTAAGAAATGGAACTAGTAATGGGGCATGTGGGTGGCTCAGTCGGTTAATCGTCTGACTCTCGGTTTTGGCTCAGGTCATGATCTTGCAGTTTTGTAGGTTCAAGCCCCGCGTTTGGCTCTGTGCTGGCAGTGCAAAGCCTGTTTGGAATTCTCTCTCTCCCCTTCTTTCTCTGCTCCTCCCCGACTTGCATGGTCTCTCTCTCTCTTTCTCTCAAAATAAATAAACTTACAGGAAAAAAAAAAGAAATGGAACTAGTATTACTTGAAAAAATATTAATTAAAAAGTGCTTCCCCACCAGACAAAGCAATGGCATCAGTCTTCCCTCCTTTTCTGCTTCATTTTTAACAGTGCTGTGGCATTATTTCCAAGTGTTTAAAACTGAAGGGTCTACTGGCCCATTGTGCTAATACCTGTTACTGTCAGGATCGCTCCAAGATCTTAGAGTCACCATCAATATGCTTCAAAGATATGAGGGGTTGTGGACAACCACAGAAGCAAGAAGTTGTTCTGCCTAATGATCTTAAGCTATGAATCTTTAACTGGAGATGTGCTTCCACTTGTGATAGGGGCTGAAGTCTCCCACTTATGAATAAAAAAAATAGTGCAAATTGTTGTCAAGGGGCATATTCATATAATTGAGAAACCAAACTGTTTGCAAGAACATCAGATGCACTTGTTACCTAGATGAATATAAATAAACTATAAACACAAGCCAATATTGTTCTTTAAAAAGATATTCTGAAATTGTAATGTTATCTTTTCATTAAAGGTTTTTGCTTGGTGATTTGACTTCAAATATCTGTATGTATTAAGCAATTTAAGCACTTTTTTTGAGATGTTTTAAGCTTTAGAATTCAATTTTTTTTTTTTGCTAATGTTGCTTCTCAACTCTAATTAATGAGATTTAAAAAATGATCAGAATAACAAAGTATGAATTCAAAGTAGTTTTGGGAAGGGTAGGTAAGATTGCTTAATGGACTAAAGAACATCAATTGCTTAATTATACAGAACACATTGGGCTGAAACAATATCACTCAGTTTCTACCAAATCTTCCATCAGCAGACAGAAGTTTTCTGGATGCTTAGACAAATGTTCTTTCCAGTTTTGGTAGAACTATAAGATTTTTAGATAAGGGAAATTTGATCTGAGTTGAATGAATGAGAAACAGTAGAAACACTATTTCAAGTGACCCCAATAATATAGGACATTTGCTGAAACATTCCGTAACTAATTAACGAAGAATGGGTATGTGTACCACTTGTAGGCCCTAAAATGCTTAGGAAGGAGTCTAAATAGTTTGTGCCTGGGGGAACCTGGGTGGCTCAGTCGATTAAGCATCCAACTCTTGATTTCATCTCAGGTCATGATCTCGTGGTCCAGCAAATCCAGCTCTGTATCTTAGGATTCTCTCTCTCTCCCTCTCTCTGTCCCTCCCCTGCTTGTGTTTGTGTGTATGTGTGCTCTTTCTCTCTCACAAAAGAAACAAACATAAAAAAAGAATAGTTTGTGCTATGGATAGTGGCTGACATATGTGCTACCATGGGGACTCTGATTATTTCTTTTTGAAATAGAAATTATTAAGCATACTTTCAAACAGTAAATCTCAAGCTCTAAAATTCAATTTATCCCTAAGCAATATATAACACTGCTGTCTCTAGATATGGTTATTTTACCACATATTTAATTAATGACTAATTATAAAATTTTTATACCAACTACCTTTAAGGAATTATTCATTTTGACCTTAGTCTTTGGAAGAATCCAGATGGACTATAAAGGAAAATTTCTACCTTGTCCATTCACCAACTTAGAGCCATTTATCCAGCTTTAATTTGACAGCTTGCAGTTAAACGGAAGATTTGCAACATTGCAAAAAAAAAAGAGAGGAAAAAAAAGAAAAATAGAAAAAACCAAGGGTAGCCTCTGTAACTATATTCTGTAACTTATAATATACCTATTATTTTCCCATATATAGTAACTATATGAATGGTAATAGGATAATATATTTTAAAAATACTGGGAGAGGAAAAATAAAACATTAGATATGTTCCTTTGTGCTACTCTCAGATAGGTCTTAGGGACCACACTGATATTTATACCATTATTGCCCAATAGAACTTTCTGTGATGACAGAAATGTTCCAGATATGTTCAATACAGAAGCCACTAGCCATTTGTGGCTACTGAGCCCTGGAAATGTGGCAAGTACAACTAAGAACCTAAAATTTTATCTTTATTTAATTTTACATAGCCTCATGTGGCTAGTTGCTTCCGTACTGGACAGCGTAGTTCTATATGCCTCTCTTTACCATCATTGACAACGACACTCCTAAATTTCTGAAATACAAAATATGAGACTATCAGTTTTGTTTTTTTTTCAGAAACCAAAAAGTCAATACTATAAGTGACTAAGGATTACTTTTGTCATACGCCAAGCTATCTTCACTATATGCTCCAGGCTGAGGGGGAAGTCTCAAGGCAAAAGAGAAGGAAAGTAAAACTGATGACTACAATCTGGTTTTTAAATTTCTGTTTAAAAGTAATTCAGGGTGACTGGGTGGCTCAGTCGGTTAAGTGTCTGACTTCAGCTCAGGTCATGATCTCACAGTTCATGGGTTTGAGCCCCACGTTGGGCTTTGTGCTGACAGCTCAGAGCCTGGAGCCTGTCTTCAGATTCTGTACCTCCCTCTCTCTCTGACCCTCCCCTGCTCACGCTGTCTCTCCCCCCCACCTCTCTCTCTCAGAAGAAAAAAAAAAAAAAGTAATTCATGTCACTTCCACCCATTAGCCAAAACTAGCAAAGGCCTCTCCTGATTTCAAGAGGATAGAGCCTAGTGTCACATGACAGAGCTGACATCAATGGGACCAGGCAATATAATCCTCCTCCAGGGAACAGTAGCAACAATCTCCAAAAATATGATAATATACCACAAGGAAAAACATTTTTATTTCAGTCAGTGTTCATATACAAGTTATAGGACATTATGGTTTACAAGGTTTATTGGGCAGTCAGGATATAAAATGCCCCTGGATCTTGTAAAGAACTCTTCTCCAGATACCTTCCAGAAGTAACAACAACAATCACAATAAAGACAGCAGCAACACAAGTAAGAGCTGCAATAACACCAGCACTGAGCTCTCCTCTGTGCTGGTTTGTACTGGTCGCAGATGCTTTACACACACAATTTCACTGTACTTTCTCACTAGCTCCAGAACGTTGGTATCACTTCCATCAGCCCCCTTATAAGAGGAAGTGGAGGCTCAGGCTCAGGGTCAGAGATCTAGAAAACCATATCACTCAATTACATCACAGATGTCTCAGCAAGGGGTGACTTCTGATCTTTTTCTTATGCTACCCCCCCATTCCTGGTACCAAAGGTGATCTTTATCAACTGTAATGTCAGTATTTAGAGGTAGCTCCAATGCAGAACTTACCTGGAAACTCCCTACCCTGCACCCTTCATCCCCTACCTCTTTATACTTCCAAGATTCTAGGCAGCCACCAATGTAAGCATCACCTATACCTGTCCCTGGCAAGAAGATACTATCTTCCCATCAACTTTCCTGGAAAATGTGCACTTCTAGGGCCTATTTAACACCTTTCATTAGCTGTTCAACCTAGAATATGGGCTGACTTCACATACAAACAGCCACGTATACAGTACCTAACAGTTGGAAATTGGAGGTGCCCTTCAGTCTTGATGTTGTAGAAAAATGGTGAGGGGATGGCTCCAAGACCTAGTAACAGCAAGCATCAGAAGGGATAGATAAGAGTTCAGGTCAAGATCACCCCTCACAGTGCTTGAAAATAATTGAATTAAGAGTCTAAGGAAAAATCAGTATCAGAAAACTCACCAACTAAGGCAATTAAACAATGAGCAAGCTGAGAAAGAGCCATCAGAGGGATGCAGCCAGTAAGCTGATGCTCTGATACAGGATGAGTTAGCAAGCAGAATAAGGAGGGGCACCTGGGTGGCTCAGTCAGTTAAGCATCTGACTTCTGGTTTTGGGTCAGGTCATGATCTCACAGCTCATGAGTTCAAGCCCACAGTCAAGCTGTGTGCTGACAGTGTGGGGACTATTTGGGATTCTCTACCTTTGCTCCGTGTCTTTCTCTCTCTCAAAATATATAAATAAACATTATAAAAATAGAAGGCAGAATAAGGAAATGAGGCAATGAAAATACTACTTTAATTATTGATCCCAGTAGACATGTGCTAAAACAACTGCTTACAACAGCTCCTGGATGCAGGCATTCTTTATTTTCATTTTACAAATGAGGAAACCAAGGCAATAAGAGGATAAGTTCATTGCCTCAGTCACCAAGTAGTAGTGATGCAATTCAAACCTATGTCTATCTGACTTTGAGGAGAGGTTCTTAACTGCCAACATCAGTGTAATTTTTAGAAAGTAAAAGTATGTAACTGCCCATTTAGGCATGCCTAAAATCAAGTCCCTATGGCTTATCAGCTGATCTGATGCTAAGAAACTGTTTACTATGGCACATTTCCTTTCTCAGATGTCGAAACTGACTGAGGAGACAAGTGCATCATTCTGCATTTTCAATTTTCCTTCCATGAGCGTGGGTGACAGAGATCTGACTGCAGTGTGATTGAAGTGTATTTCATTAATGTAATCAGTGGCTTAGCCAAACCTTAAAGTAAGCTTATTCTAACAAGTGGAAACAAATGAGCTAACCCTTCTGCCATTAATAAAGGCTTAAAACCAGGGAAACAGTGTAGGTAAGAATCTACAATCTCGGAATGGATTTGCTCTATTAAATAGCACACAAAAAAAAGTCAACTCCAAGTGTCAATGAAATATACCCACATTGTGCAGGTAGGTCAGGGGCAAGTCTGCTTTAATTAGTTAGATGTCACCTGAGTATCTGGTACAGCACTGAAACCCTTCCATATTTTAAAACAAATAAATGAGCATTTCCTAGTAGCTCCAAGTCAAAACTAACATGAGGAGACTAAAATTTGGAAAGGCAGATCTAATTAACTGGTGATGGCCAGGAGACACAGAAGTTAATTAACCTGGGAGAAAAGGCAAAAGCAGAGCCTGAAAGGGGAAAAGAAGGGACTCCAGATTCAATGGGCTCTCTTGGCTTGGACTCTCTCCCCTTTATTGTAAAGTACTATGGCTTGTGGTAAGGGAAAAATCAAACTCATGCTATCATTTTAAACTCTATGTAGCAAGTAGAAAAGCAAAAGTTTCAAATTCCATGAAAAGGAGATAATCCACAGGTTAAGCATGAAGAAAACATGACAGCGTATAAGCAATTCCCATCATCCAAATAACCAGAATCACTGTCTAAATGATCACTCTTTATTCCCTAATCTCGCCTCAGAAAAAAATGAACAAATGCATTATTTGTTATATTATATTATATATTATATCATATTATATTTATTATATTTTTATGCTATGTTAAATATAGAAGATCCTTTCCTTAAACAAATGGAAAAAAAGTAGGAAAATTGAATAAATCAATAGTTGACTGAAGAAACTGCACATTTCTCTACCTAAGGCCCCACATCATAAAATGACAGTTGTGAAATAAAATAAAAAAGTTACAGGTATACCAGTATACCAGCACTAGAAAGCAGAGTGTATGCCACAGACTGACCAGAAAATGAGAAATTACTCCAACATTCAAAGTGGAAGGAATTGGAATACCGTAGAAAGAATAAAGAAGGAAATATTACCATCCAAAGGACAGGGGGAAATCACCTTCCAGGTATGAGCAATCCCAGGGCTTTTCCAATATCAGAGTAAAACTTATTAAAGAATAAAGAGAGGAAAACCAGATTAGTTAATTTTACAACAGCACTGAACTGATTCAATCAAGTTTGCTTATAATGAGCAGCAGAGGGGAGTGATATGTGCCCCAAGGATAAAACCCTAAGTAATCCTTTCAAAGGAATCAATAGCAATCCTATGAAAGAAAAAGAAAGCTGGAGGCATCACACTCCCTGCTTTTAAACTCTATTACAAAGCTATAGTAATTAAAAGTATATGATAGTGGCATAAAAATAGACCTATAGATCAGTAGAACAGAACAGAACGTTCAGATAGAATGCCACACATATATGGTCAATTAATTTATGACAAAGGAGCCAAGAACATACAGTAGGGAAAGGACAATTTTGTCAATAAATGGTGGTTAGAAAACAGGTCAACTCCATGCAAAAGAATGAAACTCAAACACTATCTTAATACTGTACACAAAAGTTAATTCAAAATGGATTAAAGATTTGAACGTAATGTAAGACCCCAAACCATAAAACTCCTAAAAGAAAACATAGAGGATAAGCTCTTTGACATCAATCTTGGCAATTTTTTTTGAAAATGACACCAAAAGTAAAAGCAATAAAAGCAAAAATGAACAAGGAGGATTATATTAAACTAAAAAGCTTTGCATAATAAAATCCAAAGGCAACCTACAGAATGGGAGGAAAAAACCTGCAAATTATATATATGATAAGGAACTACTATTCAAAATATATAATGGGGGCGCCTGGGTGTCTCAGTTAGTTAAGCATCTGACCTTGGCTCAGGTCATGATCTCACAGTTTGTGAGTTCATGCTGACAGCTCAGAGCCTGGAGCCTGCCTCAGATTCTGTCTCTCTCTCTCTACCTCTCTACCTCTCCCTCTCTCTCTCTCTCTGCCTCTTCCCTGCTCATGCTCTGTTTCTGTTTCAATAATAAATTTTAAAAAACATTTAAAAATTTAAAAAAAACAAAATACATAATGAACTCCTATAACTCTACAGCAAAACCAGAAACAAACAAAAAAACCCCAACACAACTAAACCAACAACCCAATTAAAAAATGGGCAGAAGATCAGAATAGACATTTTTCCAAGGTGACATACAGATGATCAACAGGTATGTGAAAAGATGTTCAACATCATTAACCATTAGGGAAATGCAAATTAAAACCACAAGGAGATCTCACTTCACACTTGTTAGACTGTTTATCATCAAAAAGGTAAGAAATAACAAGCATTGGCCAGGATGTGTAGAAAAGGGAACAATTGTACACTGCTGGTGGGAATGTAAATTGTTGTAGTCACTATGGAATATACTGTGTCAGTTTCTCAAAAAATTAGAAATAAAACTACCACATGGACCAATAAATCCACTTGTGGATATTTATCCAAAGTCAGTCAAAACACTAAATCAAAAGCATATCTGCATTCCCATGTTCACTGCAGCATTATTTACAATAGCCAAGACATGGAAACAACCAAAGTGTCCATCAATGGAGATATAAACACACACATATACACACACACACACATATATTTATATTATATAACTTTCTTTGTCTATGTAAAATAGAGTATTATTCAGCCATAAAAAAGAATGAAATCATGTCCTTTGCTATAGCATATAGATGGACCTAGAAGGCGTTTTGCTAAGTGACAAGTCAGACAAAGGACAAATATCTTATGCTCTCTCTTAAATGTGGAAACAAAAAACAAATAAAAAACCAACTTCATAGAAGAACAAATTGGTGGTTGCCTGGGGTGGGGTGTGGGAAAAAATAGGTGAACTATGGTTTTTTTTAAAAAATTGAATTTTAATTTTGAAAATAAAATTAAATAGTATGACAAGGAAGAAAAAGGACAAGTTATAGATTAAATTCTAAGTTCTGTTGACACTGGAAGAAGAAATAAAAGAAGGGAAATACCTGACTCCAGTTAATGAGTCGAAGAAGCATTGAGTTGCCTTCTCAGAAATGGAGTTCAAAACCACAGTCTCACAGATTTGATTGTGGGGCAGGATAAATAAAACAGATCTTGGCTATTTAGGTATTTCAGGAAGCCAGAAAGACTTAATTCTCAGGAAATCAGCAACACTCACAGTCCCCTGGTCATATGGCCTGCCTCTCTTCCCCAGTCAGACCTGCTCTTTTCTGAAAAGTCAACAGACTTCCAATACACTTTAAACAGAAATCCGTTAATGATGTATCACTTCAGGAAAAAACACCAACTTTTATTACTCATCGATTTCCACAAATGTTTAAGCATCTACTGCATAAGTCACGGGAACTTCTTAGGATCTTAAGACTACAGTAGGGAACAAAACAAAATACTCTCCTCATGGAACATACACTCTAGGTGGGAGAAGATAAAAATATCCAAGAAAACCCCATATAAATGCAATATAGTATGAGCCCTGGAAGAACTAAAGTATGGAAGAGAAACAGGAAGTCATAAGTGACTAATAACAAAGTTAATCTCACAAAAGATAAAAGAGAAGAAATAATATAGACTAGAGTAGGCACTAAAAAGCTTCCAGTTAGGATAGCACAGGAAGTTCAGCTTCCCTTTGTTCCAAACATATACCACTGACGGTAATACATAAATCAAGAAATCAGCCATTTCCAGGAGCCCACACAAGGCAACTATCTCCATGAGCATGAGGCCTCACAGGTCAATGAGGCCTGCTTGGCTCCAGATTATGAAAGCAGGTTGTGAATGGGGAGCTCAGCTCTTATGGGATATGGGAGACCCAGTGTGCTCATTCAAGAAATGAGCCCAGGATCTCTGTTTGAAGCCAAACGCTTGGGGTAGGGCTACAGACATTAGAAAGGAAACTGATGAAAAATGCTACCTGATGCTATTATAGCCACGGAAGCAAGAACATTGACACACTTTGCAAATGGAAACAATGGAGAGACTGAGGGCCTCAATAACTGGATGCAGATTCAGCCCATATGTTCCCAGGGCAAGAACTCAGAGTCAATTGTCAGACATGATTTGAGAAGGTTGGACAGAGAAAACTGTAAAACTGTTAGGGAATAGGGAATCCAGAGGAGGAGACTGACACAACAGTGGCAATACTCAACCAATAACCTGAGTTTTCAAGCCCAAATTTAAAATGCTTGAAAAAAAAATCTATAGGTATAAAGCTGACCAACAAAATCAACATTCAGAATATGAATTTCTTTCAGATTAAATGAATTTTATAGTGCATTGTGACAAAGACTTTAAAGTTACATTTATCATGCTCAAAAAATCATCATGTTAATAATATTAATGGTGAAGGTTATGATGGTGGTGGTGACGATGATGATATCACCACCAATAATGAGAGCTAACAGTAATTAAAAACTTACTATATGCTAGGAATTATTCAAAATATCTTACATAAAGTAACTCTTTTTTTAAATGTTTATTTGTTTTTGAGAGACAGAGAGAGAGAGAGACAGAGTGGAAGTGGGTGAGGGGCAGGGAGAGAGACATAGAATCCAAAGCAGACTCCAGGCTCGAGCTCTGAGCTGTCAACATGGCATAGCTTGAACCCATGAACCATGAGATCATGACCTGGGCTGAAGTCAAATGCCCAACCAACTGAGCCACCCAGGAACCCTTACATAAAGAAACTCTTAAATTCCATGTATCCTCAAAATAACTTAAAGTATATATTTGCATTACTCTGATTACATTGATGGGGAAACTGAGGCATGGTCTAGTTAAGTAACTAACTTGCCTAAAAAAACACAGCTTTTATGTTAAGAGTTGGAATTCAAACCCAAGCAGACTGCCTTCAGAACCTATGAACTCAAGGAAGGACACCAGTTGTTCTGAAGGAGTAAAAAGGACTGAAATCCCTTTAAAAGAACAAGAGATTATGACACAATGAAGCAGAAATGAAACAAGGATTTTTGCATATAAAGAATTACCAAAGTGAAATATTAAGAAATGAACACACAGTCGTGCAAATAAAAATCAGATAATGTGATAAATTTTGGACTGGACAAATTAGGGAGTTAGAAATGAAAACTGCCAGGAATTCATTCAGAATCCAGCACAGAGACAAGAATGCAGACAAGAGATCATTAAAAATAATATGAAGGAGCAATTATGTCTCATGAGGGATAGACTGAGAGGTTCCAATAACTAGTTATTAGGCGTTCCTAAGGGAGATAGATAAAAGGGATGTTAGAGAGATATAATGTGGAAAAAAATTATGGCTGACAATCTTAAGAACTGAAGATGTGAGTTCTCAGAAATACAAGGTGGGGTCATCAGAGTGAAATCATGAACATTAACAAAGAAGTGACAATCTGAAAAGATACAAAGAAAAGAAAGATAATGTGAAGAAGAAAAAAAGAGTCTAGACTGATAGCAGATTTCTCTTTGGCAACAATAAGCCCAAGAGAAAATGGCATAGTATTTTAAAGAATTAAGAGAAAAATTAAATTAGAATTTAGTATTCAAGTGAGTTTTTATCATTGATTCATATTATATATTGTCCTTTCTCATAAAAGAATAATACACCCTCACCCCAGTGACAAAAGGCTGTAAGATTTACTTTGGCCAATGCAATGGGAGGGGAACAGATATGTGCTTCTCTGTGCAAAAGCTTTAAGAAACATAGTTTGGAATTGTCTTGGTCTTTCATCCATGGTACAAAAATTACATATTCCAAACTAGGGCTGCTCTAGCCAGATTCCCAAAATGAGGAGATACCAGCAGCTGACCTATAGTGAACATATAACATAAGAAAGTAAGCTTTTGCTTTGTAAGGTACAAGAAAAAGGCAAAATAAAGACATCATATACATAGACTAAGATAAAGTATCTATTTCCACACATAGAAAGAGAAAAGGGAAAAGTGATATAGAAATAGGTGTAGCTTAAAATTGAAGAAAAATGGGAATTAACTACTGAGACTTAAAAAAAAATCAGGAAAACCCTTTTTGTGTGATTCTTCTGCAAAGATAAATCTAGATTAAAATATGGGGGTGCCTGGGTGGCTCAGTCTGTTAAGCGTCCGACTTCGGTTCACATCATGATCTCACGGTTAATGGGTTCGAGCCCCACGTCAGGCTCTGTGCTGACAGCTAGCTCAGAGCTTGGAGCCTGCTTCGGATTCTGTGTCTCCCTCTCTCTCTGACCCTCTCCTGCTCACATTGTCTCTATCTCTATCTCTCTCAAAAATAAATAAAACATTAAAAACTTTTTTAAAAAACTAGAAAAAAATCTGTACCTTTGAAAGTATCAATGAAGGGAAGGAGTAAATACAGAAATACAGTAAAGTTACCAGTTTATCTCGGGTCAAAAAGAAAAGTTAGAAAAAGTGACAAATAAACAAACATCATGCCAAAAAATGGCAGAAGTTCAAATACATTATTAAACACAATACATACAGATGAAATCAACTTACCTATTAAAAACATATTATTTAAAAACAAACAGGGGCAACTGAATGGCTACCAGTTAAGCATCTGCTCTTGATTTTGGCTTTTCACGGTTTGTGAGTTCAAGTCTTGTGTCAGGCTCTGTACTGACAGTGCGGGGCCTGCTTGGGATTTTCTTTCTCTCCCTCTCTTTCTCTGCCCCTCCCCCTGCTCAAGCATGCTGCTTTCTGAGCTCTCTCTCTCCCAAAGTAAATATATAACCTTAAAAAATTTTAAAAACAGAAAACTGCTCCTTCTCAAAATCTCACCTAAGGCAACACCAAGGAGTGAAATTAAACTGGTAAGAAAAAATACAGTGGGCAATAACAAACCACAAAAAGGCCATTGTGGCATTTTTATATCAAACTAATTTGTACTGAACTTTAGCATGGATAAAGAGAAACATTTTTTTTTAAAGTACAATAGCAATGACCTTGTATGCTGCTTGCAACAAAAATGGAAAATATTCAAAGCAAAACTCAAAACTGCAGTAAGAAACACACCCATCTACAATATTACTGGATGTTTTATTATACCTCTATCATAAGCTGATAGAATGAGCAAATAAAAAAAACAGAAAAGATTCTAACAGTAAAACTAATAAATCTAATAGATATATAAAATCCTTAATTCTACCGACAGAAATAATATGTGCATGGATATATTTTAAGTATACATGAAATGTTTAGAAAACTAACTTTTAAAGATTATCAAAATGGAAAATTATTTGGCAGATGTTTACTGCACAACATGTAAATATGTAATTCTGAAGAAATAAACCTCATAATGTGAGAAGCAAAAATTTTTAATTTTATTAAATATACAAAACTATCATTATGACCTTAGAGTAAAATTAATTTAACACAGACTCCCTTTTTAAAAAATGTTTATCTTTGAGAGAGGGAGAGACAGAGAATGAGTGGGGGAGGGTCAGAGAGAGAAGGAGACCCAGAATTTGAGGCAGGCACCAGGCTCTGAGCTAATAGCTTGACATGGGGCTTGAACTCAGTAACCATGAAATCATGACCTGAGCTACCTAGGCATCCCTTGAGAGTAAAATAAATTACACACACACACACACACACACACACACACACACACTCTTCTGTTCAATAATTAAAGCCATAATCAAAATTAAATACTGTGTGTATTCTAATGTTAAACACAAAAGATATAATTTTTAAAAATGGGCAAAAGGAAGAAAAATGGAAAATACTCATGAAAATGCTGTTTCACTGTTAATCAGTAAAATACAAGGTAAATAGTAATCAGATACCATTACCCAGCCATGTGATTTCCTGAAAGTAAAATGTCTACAAATGTCAGTATTGTATAAAAATACAAATCAGGGGCACCTGAGTGACTCAGTTGGTTAAGTGTCCAACTTTGTCTCAGGTCATGATCTTGAGGTCTGTGAATTTGAGCCCCATGTCAGGCTCTGTGCTGACAGTTCAGAGCCTGGAACCTGCTTCCAATTCTGTGTCTCCCTCTCTCTCTCTGCCCCTCTGTTTCTCTCTGTCTCAAAAATAAATAAAATATTTTAAAAAATACAAATCAAAAGAATGATGGAAATATAGATCAAAGAGCCACTTGGACAGCAATTTGATAATAAGTTGGATTGTGCCTACTTCTTGGCTATGTTCCAAGAAGTCCACTCCTAGGTATCAATCCTAAAGAAATTATCTCACAAACATACAAGGAGATATATGCAAGGATTCTCAGTACAGAAACTGCTTTAAAAGTAAGAAACTGGAAACAACCTAAATGTTCACAAAAATGGGAAAAATGAATTATAGTATACTTGTAGTTAAAATGAATAAAACTGCACTGTATGGCCAAAAGAGTAAAAACTAAAAATCAAATTACTGTACAGAAAGTCAGTAAATTCTGTAAATATAGTAATTTTTGTAAATAAATAAAGCTTAAAACCTACAATCAATAGTATATATATATATACACACATTATATTGTTGCTAAGTAATACGTAGTAGTAGTAGTAGTAGTAGTAGTAGTAGTAGTAGTACAATAGTATATATGTATGCATGTGTGTGTGTGTATATATACATATATATATATAGTTGATAAATAATATGTAGTAATAAAGGTACCTAATATGTTTAGTAACAATAAACACCAAATCAAAATACTGGCACTTCTGGGTTTCTCTCTTATCAGAAAAATTAATGGAATTTGGAAGGAATAGTGAATTGGTTACAGAGGCATCAACTGAGTTCATTAAAAATAATAAATAAGTAAAACCCAAAGCTGTTTTATTTTTCTAAAGACTAACAAAATAGAAAATATTTGCTAAATCTAATAAAGAGGACACATTGAATAGCACCAAAGATAGAAGACCTAATATTTGCACAAGTCCCATACCTTCTATTATGGGCTAAACTGTATTCCCTCAACATTCATATGATGAGTCCTAACCCCCAGTACCTCAGAATATAAGTGCATTTGGAGACAGGTCCTGTAAAGAAGTGATTAAGTTAAAATGAGGTCACTAGGGTGGACCTTAATCCGATATGACTGGTGTCCTTAAAAGAAGAGGTTAGGAAGGATTCACACATACGTGCATGCACGCACGCACACACACAGAAAAGTATGTGAATGCAAAGGGCCTCTACGAGCCAAAGAGAGAGAATTTAACCAACCCTGTTGACACGTTAATGTTGGACTTCTAGCCTCCAGAATTGTGATCAAAAAAATTTCTCTTGTTTAAACCACTTCATCTGTGCTACTTTGTTATGGCGGCCCAAGAAAACTAGTACACACAGGTTAAGGAAGTCTCCTTATTAACAGAAATAGTGTGCCTTTGGTTTTCTGTTACTTTACAACACTCACAAATCCCTAATACATTCAGTCATTTTATTTGGGTGCACCTTTTTTGTTGTTGTTGTTGACATGTCTTGAAAAACCTTTTAACTTACGGCAAATACATTTTAATTTGCAAAATTTATAGTACTGCTGAAAAGTACTAGAAAAATTTTCTCAGAGGCTCAGGTATTCTTTACATATGAAGAAAATATATAAGTGAATATAATTATTTCAAACCTTTCCTTCTCTAAAGAATTGCAACCCTGGCTTGACCAACATCTTTGGCAGGATAACATGTACTGACAATTTAAAAAAGCTGGTGCTTTGTGAAGATTTTTTGGGGAAACACTGAGGTGATGAACTGAATTAAACTCAATTATTGATTTGTTCCAACTTTATTATAATACAAATCTAAGCATTAAAGCTTTATTAGCTCCAACTTAAAAACACCCAAATCCAGAAAAAATAATTTAGCTTCTCACTGTATCTTAAATATAATGAAAACAAACTATCACAACAGATCATTATTATTTGTAAGAACTCTAAGTTGCAAATATTTAAAAGGGGAAAAAAAAGCCGATCTTCAAAATGGCAGTGAGGAGTTTAAGAGAAGATGAACATGGATTCATCTAGATGTTTGTTACAAGTCTGAGGGACTCAGGAAAATTTTACAAGAAAAGATTTTGGAAATAATCAACTGTAAATGAATGTATATCTCATTAATGTGGTCAATGCTACTACATTTATAAAAAGTCTCACTCACTCCAGCAAAACTGGAAACTTTATTCTATTCTGTGCTACTAAACTGTTACTATATAGTATTATTGGAAACTTTGTTTTTTGAGGAAGAAAAAAAATCATCTTGATGCTGTGCTTAAATATACTGTAACACTGGCCTCCTTTTTGCCCAGGTGTTTCCTGCTTTGATTGCTTCCTGGTACTCAGATTTTTATCAATTAAAAGTACTTTTTTTAATAAAAATTTTTAATGTTTATTCAGTTTTTTAGAGAGAGACACTGAGAGCAAGCAGGGAAGGGGCAGGGAGAGGGTGAGACGTAAAATCCGAAGCAGGCTCCAGGCCTTGAGCTGTCAGCAGAGAGCCCGACACAGGGCTCAAACTCAAGAACTGTGAAATCATGACCTGAGCCAAAGTTGGACGCTTAACCGATTGAGCCACCCAGGTGTCCCAAAAAAAAAAAAAAAAAAAAAAAAGACAGAAAATTTGGAAAACCATGGCTATAGCAGATGATTATCCAATTTCACTATGAAGTTAACAAAAGAGCATAGGACTAAATCTTTCAGTGTGTCTAACCTATAAATATGAGGTATGTGAGAAACCAAAATCCCAGATATTCAGTGGTAGTATAACAGATCAATATTTCTAAAACCTACAGCCATCACACCTCATTCATCAGCCACTTGTACCTATACTCACCTCCAATTTTCAGTTCATTTTTATAATGATCCATCACCGTTTTTTTAAAATAATATAAACCTTAAGATTATTATTGAAAAAGATTTTTATCAGTGAAAAAGATTTTATACTTGACTTTTTAAATATACATTTGACTCAGTGACAGCTCTCTTGAGCCATAAGAGAATTATCACATTAATTTGCTTTTATTTCTTACTATCTTACCTTTAACTTCTACTAAATCAGAGAATCCTTGCTTAAATCAGCAGGTCATCAGAGGAATGACCAGATGCATAAGGTGGCTCTTTAGGATATTGTAGATAATCACATCAAACACAGACCGAAAAAGAGTATAGGAGTTTGTCACAGACAATAACTCCCAGCATTTTATCAGACAGTAAGTTATCAAATAAAACACACTGAAAAGTTAGAAGGCTAAATATTTCCATTAAGGGCATAAAAGCAAATAGATTTATAAAACACAGTCTATTAAACTGATTCCCTTCTTGAATTAAAAGTAAACAATAAGAACTACAAACCACAGTTCTATAAGTTAAATGGCCTTGGATTATAGGTAAAGTACTGATGGTGTCAGATAATCTTTAACAAATGCCAAGGTCTTTGACAGACTTCTCCATTAGGCAGTAACATGTGGGTCATCAATAACAAAAATATCACAAGGCAGACTTCTGGGGAAGAGTATCAAAACTAAATCTAAGATCAATTCAGTCTTTCTCAAACCTTGTGTTATGCCAAACCAGCACACAACACAATCATTGTGTCTACAATGAAAATAGGACCCAGTGACCTTTTCTATATCTTATAAATAATTAAAAGATAAAAACCTCCTTTCTGTGCCAAAGACAAGCTATAGGAAATGAACAGAACCATAAACAGGCTATTGACTGATAACTGAACAAAAACAGTTTGGGTATGTGAATAGCACAAACTGAAATTCACCACTCTTTTTGCAAGCTGGGCAAATTGGATGCTTTATTTTAATGAGCCACGGAGGAGGACTGATTGATTATAGGGGATGTTGCTTTATGGTTTGCTGTTCACAAATCACTGATCTCCTTATTGTATTGTCTATATACAGTAATCCGTTTTCTCCTTCTTGCTTTTTGGAAAAAACAGAGGGGACAGGTTGGGGAGAATTTTACATCTTCAAAATTATCCTCACATATCAAAACTGACAGGCCCTTGACGTTTAAAAGCACCTTTCACAATTCCAATTTAGTAAAAACAAAACCAAGAGATTTACACCAGATAGATGACACATATAAATTGACCTTGAATCCCAGTGGCCTGCCAATTATAAGTTTCTTATATTTCTAAGGATATTTTTCTGGCAATGCAAATAGAGCATATAAGCTAGTTACTGGCTGTAAAATAAACAAGTCTATACCATTTATTAGGAATTTAAAAATTCAAACGAGTAAGAAATATTGTTTAAAATAATCTTCACAAAAAGCACAGAAGTCTTCTGCTCATCTGTGAAATTAACCTGACATCATTAAACAAAGTTTTGAAATATGTATTGAGCAACAAAAGAAACTGCACTGAAAATAAACAGAAAAAATGTTTTTAAAATATATACTATCACAGAATTGATAACACTATAGTCAGTATACTAAAATACTTGTTGAATCTAGGTTTTATGACAAGGAACTACAGAGATAACCAACATTCAAAATAATCCAACATAGCTAAGATTTTTAGGTAAAATTAAAAATATTCACCTACAAAATACAGGGGGTGGGGAATGGAAGGGGAGCCATAACAATTTTGAACCAAGTTCCAGTGTTTTTAACACTTTACTTGGCCTCTTATTTTTCACTGCCAATTATAGATATTTGTGCGCATTAAAGGCACATCTGTAGTTGAGTTTATTTTTCCACTTCTAAAATTTCACAGGATCCCTAAATCAACTGATTAGTTTCATTTCAGAAGAACAGCCTATGCCTTCTAATTCAAAAATATATTTTCTAATTTGAAAGCATCTGGGGAAAATATTATATATCACATGAAAATTAAGCAAAATCAAAACACTTTTCTGCATAATAATTCAATTGAAGTTTGTAAAATTAGTGAAGTAAGTAAAACTTATCAGTGGTAATTTAATTCTTATCTGTCTTTATCCCCTCCAAATAATCTGCTCTTAAGCTCAAAGTTCCAAGCTTTGTCTCTAAAATATTTGAGGTTTAAAAAAGCAAAGAAGTGTAATGGTTATAAATTTTTTTAGAAAAGAGAGATAAACATCTATGTATAACATGACCTATATTCCCATATTTTGGATGTTTTTCCCCCCCTGTAATCTATGTTAGGACCAGGATTAATAACTGGAAATTCATAGTCTGACCAAAAATTAAAAATTACCATTCTACTAGAAGGTTTGCATAATTACAAATGATTTTAAAACAACTCCATCCTGAAATTATAAAGTAACTATGTCGTATTTTTTGCACAATTAAAGGAAGGCAGAATATTCATTAAAAGAAACATATTCTCATTTCTTGCGTCACTAAAACTATTGTTTCATTAATAAGCTGATAGGCATTTTTTAAATGCATTAAAGGAAAGAAATATCACATTCAGAAATGTAAAATTGCTTACAACCTATAATCCTGGCCTACTTTTGGTTTTCTGGAAGGAGATATGTATGCCTTTCTTTACTTTCTTTTTAAGCATCAGAACTCTAGAAAAGATAAGCTTCCATAAACTCCTGGATATTAATTAATAAATCCAAGGATGTGCTATCTTCATAGCAGAAACAATAAATACAGGATTTTGAATCACTGGTCTTTTATAGGAAATTGACAGTGCTTCTGATTGGCAAATTTTGAAACAATTCAACAGAAAAAATAAATAATCGTGGAGGTAGGATTATGGAGAAGGCGTCCATTTTCTTTTTCGACAGAAAAGAATCTTTTAAAAAGTTTCTTGAATACTATTTTTTTCCACTTTGAAAAATGTACATATTTTTGGCATTAGAGAACTGGTAAAGAGCTAGCAGATTTTAATCCAAATGAGTGGATTCCAAGCCTAGCTTTGACACTTCAATTGTGTGATCTCTGAACCTCAAAGGATGACAATATCTAAATCAAAGAACAATTGAAATGATGATTAAAAACAAGGCTATGCTCAGCATTCAATAAGCAGTCCATGAATGATGTTGTACAATAATAATTGTTTCTGCAATTATTCACTCTCATCATCACCCTTACAGACACTCTGGAGATCTCATCACTATAAAAATTTGCCACTTCTGCTCACAAGTGATCTCAAAAGACTCAGTCTGTGACATATCACACGATTTCCATAAAATTGACTGTGAGGTTCTGAAATATTCAAAGTGCAAGACATATTTTAAAACAGGTAAAAGAAAATGTTTAAGGGCTTAATTTTCTGCTTTTTATAAGAAAATTTCATTATTGAGTTTTAGAAAAGCTCTACTTTCAAATGGAGAAAAAATATGGTTCAAAAGAAAAAATACAGAGAAGATATTAAGGCACAACAGTCACAACTGGCTTAAATAACAGAAAACTTATTTCATATTTTCCATATTAAGTGACCCAAACACCTTGCCACACTGCATGAAAGTAACATACAGAGACAGTTCCCTATTAACTCATAAGGACACTCACTACTCATGCTACACATTTCTTCTTGTTTAAGGTACAGAGCTGTTGTAAAACTCCGATAGAACACCCATCGACGTTCATGAAACCATTAATTACAGCCACTTTGCTTTAATCTCACAATCACTCTCACCCCCTTTCACTCTCTCCTGCTTCCTTATGTGATCTATTCTGTTTCAATCATTCATTCATTCTCTTTTACAGAAAATTTCAAACTACTCTCTACATAAATATAGATGGTATATTTATAATGCCTTGCTATTCAAGGTGTGATGATGAACATTTGAATCCTTTTTGCCATTCTAAACAAAGATTCTGTGATTTTTCTATTATCAGTGATGCTAGGAACATTCTTGAACATACCACCTGTTAGATATAGGAAAGAAGTTCTCTTGGGTAAACTCCCATGATTAATATTATTGAAACACAGTATGTGAGTGCTAAATTTTAGAGTACTTTTTTTTTCAAGAGAGGGTATACCAATTTATACTATACCAACAATTCATAAGACCTTGCTGATCCATATTCTTCCATCACTTGAAGTTACTAGATTTAAATTTATGCTAAATGAAAGTGGGATTTTATTGAATTAGCAACCTGCTATTATCTCATTTCTTCATGGTTACTGGACCTACATGACTTTCTTCTATTAAATGTTTGTTCATGTCTTTTGCCTTTTCTTATTGATTTACTGTTCATTTATTCTTTTTTTTTTTTTTTTTAAGAGAGAGAGCGCATGTGTGAGTGGGGGAGAGGGGCAGAGGGGGAGGAGGGGAGAGAGAGAGGGCAAAAGGAGGCAGGGAAGGAGGGAGGGAGGGAGGGAGAGAGAGAGACAGAGAGAGAGGCAGAGAGAGAGACAGAGAATCTTAAGCTCCACGCTCAGCACAAAGCCCAACACAGGGCTCAATCTCATGACCCTGGGATCATGACATGAGCCAAAATCAAGAGTTATATGCTCAATCAACTGAGCCACCCAGGTGACCTTCATTTATCCTTGATATTAATCCTAGGTAGGTTTGGTTTTACAACTAACATTTATGTCTTAATCCATAGTTTGTTTCATATTTTTAAAGTATCTTTTGATGAGAAGTACTTAATTTTAAGGTAGTCAAAGCTATCAGTGAATAAGAGATTCTAATTTTTTTTCAATATGGATTAAACATTTTCTCCAACATTTTCTGAATAGTCCTCCATTTCTCCCTAAAATGTCATGTAAAGATAGGCTGTAAAGTTTTTATATATACTCCATATATGAAATTAGAATATTATAATTAAATTAGAATTAGTACATTAACTCTATAATTTGGAAAAGACTAAATGTCTTTATGATATAGTTTTCCTTTCCATAAACACAAGACAGTTTATAGTTTATAATTTAAAGAATTTCAGTAAAGTTTTACAACACGTATGTGTACATTTTATACATCTCTTAATAAATATATTCCAAAGTATATTATAACTGTATTACATTTCTAAATGAAATCTTAAAAACTGTATTTCCTAATTGTTCATTGTTAATAAATAAGAAATAATTTTCCATATTGAATTTTATATCCAGATGCTTAACTTCTTAAATCATTTCTAATAATTTGTCTATAGATTATTTTTCTTTTTAATAAACACATTTATCTATAAATCACAGTAGTTTTGCTTCCTCCTTTCCCATCCGTATACCATAAATTTATTTTTCTTCTCTTATTTCTCTGGCAAAAAAACCTAGCAGCTCATACTAGTATAAGACTGAATGAAAGTGGAAAAAATGAGCGTAATTTCTTATACCTGTTGGGGTTTCCTTAATAGTATCTTCCTATTTAAAATGAATTTTTAATATTTATTTTTTATAATTTATTATTACAGAGAACGAGAGTGCTCACAGGAGGGGCAGAGAAAGGGGTGGGGGCAGAGAGAATCCCAAGGAGGCTCCTCTGAACTATCACCATGGAGCCAATTTGGGGTTCGAACTAATGAACTGTGAGATCATGACCCAGGCGCCCCTTAAGACGATGTTTTTAAGAGACTTCTCTGGTATACATTTTATTTCAAATTTAAAAATGCCCTTAATTTGCTGAGGCACTTGGGTGGGTTAGCTTTTGGCTCAGGTCGATTCCAGGATTGTGGGATCACGTCCCACATTGGGCTCTGTGCCTATTTGAGATTCTCTGTCTCTCTCTCCCTCTCTCTCTCTCTCTCTCTCTCTCTCTCTCTCTCTCGGTCCCTCTCTCTCTCTCTTCCCCCTCTGCCCCTCACCCCTGCCTATGCTCTCTTGCTCTCTAAAACAAAAAAAAAATTTAAAAATAAATGTGCCCTTAATTTGCTAAGAATTTTTTGTAATATGTATTTGTGCAGAAATTAATCAAATACCTTTTTTCTGCAACTATTGATATAATGTTTTTTCCATCTAGTCATTTAATTTGGTAAATAATATTTAGAGCTTTTCTAATATTAAACTATTTGCAGTTCTGGGACAGAGCCAAGTTGACCATTATATATTATTATTTTTTTAATATAATACTAGATATTTGCATTAAATTTTAAAAAATGTTTATTTATTTTTGAGAGAGAAAGAACACGCAAGCAGGGGAGGGGTGGAGAGAGAGGGAGACACAGAATATGAAGCAGGCTCCAGGTTATGAGTTGTTAGCAGAGTCTGACCATGGGGCTCAAACGCATGAACCATGAGATCAGGACCTGAGCTAAAGTCAGCAAGCAGCTTAACTGACTGAACCACCCAGACGCCCCCCCCACCCCCACCCCAGATATCTGCATTTAAATGAATGAGTGAAATGCCTAAATTACTCTTTTCTTATACTCCTTTTCTGAATTTAATATCAAAATGCAGACATTTAAAGGCAAGTTTTCCTATCCTTAAATTAACTATAAAGAGCTTATTTCAACATTTCTTCGAACTTTGGAGTGTGTATATGTTTGTGTGTATATCCGTCTGTTTCTTCTTTATTGATAACTATTCCTTATCTACAGACAAGGCAACTTTAACCAAAAATATGTAATGAAGAGTAAAAGAAATTAATTTTAGGTCAAAAAAATAACAATTTAAGGAATCTGTTTTAGTTATACAAAAACTAGCATCCTTGGCATATGTAAAAGAAAGTATTCTTCCTCAAGTAACAATCTAGAGTTGATGAAAAGCATAACTTGCCCAAGTGTGTTGAATTCAATTAAAAAATAAAAGATAAACATATTAGAATATAAATATCTAGGGGCACCTGACTGGCTAAGTCAGTAAAGCATAAGACTCTTGATCTCAGGGTTGTAAGTTTGAGCCCCACATCGGATTAAAATCTTAAAATAAAAGATACCTGTCTCAAGAATGTATTATTTATCTTACAATATATTAAAACCAAAAAACCTTCATTGGAATTGGGGTTTTAGATTGGTATTAAAACAACAAGTAATTTAGGAGCTTTCTTTATAGCACGAAAATGTATGGATGCTCAAAAATGTAAGAGGCATCTTTTATATGTTTTGGAATTACATACTAGAGTCCTCAATATAGAAAGCTAGTATACACTAATCTATGTTTTTCAGATTTTCCTGGCTTAAGAAAGGGCTGTTTATCGATTGCTATCCACCCTCTATTTTCAACATGGACCGTTAATGTTTAAGAGAGATATATGCTCAAGGGAAAATTACACAGCAGTTGAAGTCATGAAGAACTGCCCATCAGTTAAACACACATTCCCGCAGATGACCCAGGAGCCCCAATTCAATTAAAATGAAATGGAACAGCATGTATATAGTAGGCCCAGACTTTCCATCACTTTTTTCTTGGATACAGTCATTGGGGATAATCTGTAATCCTGCTGTGAAAGAAAATAAACACAAATGCTACTTTCACATTAAATATCATCTATCAAAAATATCAAAAACACTTTTACATTGCTTACTGCAAAATGTTCTAACTCCATTCCTTAAGAAAGAAAGAAAGAAAGAAAGAAAGAAAGAAAGAGAGAAAAGAAAGAAAGAAAGAAATCAAACTCTAAATATGTATGAGGTTAATCAATTTGAAGTTGAAAAGTTAAGAGTGAACTCTCCCCAGGAATGAGATTCTACTCATGTTTGAAAATGAACATTTGACCACTGGATGCCAGTTATTACCTGATGACATGTCCTATTCTTTAGAAGTACATAATAAACTTCTTCCCCTGTGACAAATAAAATATATCGTCTAGGAATTAACAAGATCTTTTTTATTCTTCTATGAAAAGTCTTAAAGCATTTATTTATCTCCTCTTCCTCTTTCTGATCATTGCTTTATCTTACTCTGGTTTGACTTTTTATAGACTAAGTCTCTCTCTGATTACCTATGTCTAGTTTTCCAATCAGCTCTTTTATAAAAAGAGCCATTGTTTCAATTTAGCCGCATCATTAAATATTTCACCCTCTACCACAATACATGCTTCCCTACACTATGCTGATTGGAATAAGTGTTAAATATATTAACTTAATATAAAACAGCAACAAAAATGTTTCTAGATAATCAGTACTCCTTCATGAGGTCTTGAGAATTTCTTCCAATTCTTATGCTCACTGGTTTCATTTGCCTGGTCCAGAATCCATATAACCTTAATTGTCAGCTACTTTGTCCTCATTGTAAAAACAGCCTTGCCAACAATAATAAAGAATGAATGAATTCAATTACTCACTAGCCTATTCTAGATCCATGTAATAAAAATAAATGAAATAAACATTTATTACTCTGAATAAATGGCATCAGCTTTAGCAAAAAGCTCTTTGCAAAAGTTCTTACACCTAGATTATTAATGTTTTTGTACTAATCAAGTTTTCATGTCTTTTTCCTGTTTTCCCCCCCAATTGTTAGAACAGATTAAGGCATCACCTAGGTAGCTCATGGGAGACCTCCATTCTTATGAGTTGATGAGAGGAAACAGAAAGGATTAAAATACTGGAAATATTTCCCAAAGGTGGTTTAGAAATAACAAAATGACCATTCTGTCTTTATTTTTGTAAAAAACAAAAACAAAACAAAACACAAAAAACAGAAAACACCATGAAAGGAGACTTTTTTTATAAAGCTCTGGAGTAACTAAATCACATAGCTTTAGTAAATTTATTAAAACCCTCTGAAATATGTTACTTTCTTATAATTTCATCTGTATGTTTCCTCACCATGAAGGTTGAATTATATTGAATCTTTTTGAGGGCTGACATGAGATGGGTCCAAGAAAAAAAAGACCAAGACTTGAAGACAAAGGAATCATAAGGTAGAAATTTTCTCAGCATACATAGTTATCCCAAGACATTCATCAAGAAGTTGCAACGAAACCTCACAATACACCAAGCACCAGAGATACAAAGATGGCTAAGAAATGCTTCTTACCCTAAAGCTGTTCACAGTCTAAGTAGGAGACCAAACTACCTTAAACTATAATTTGGAGACATCCCTGAAATCAAATGAGCAAGTAAATTTATAGTGATGTTAAACAGGAGAGGACAGAGCTGAGATTAAAGAGAGCAAGCATAGTGGCAAAACTTTTAGGTCACTAGAGCTGCTACATATTGAAGCATTATCCCCAAGTTCCAATCCTCTATATAGGAGATGCAACTATATTTAAATAACACATTTGCTTGTGGTGCCTAGCTGGCTCAGGTGGTAGAGCATGGGACTCTTGATCTCAGGGTCATGAATTCGAGCCCCATGCTGGGTGTGGAACCTACTTACTTACTTACTTAATTAATAATGCAACTGTTCAAAAACATGCTGAAATATGTTAGATTCTTAGAATGCAGACATTAAAGACTTGGTTTTGAGAAGCTTAAACAATATTAGGGCACATTGGGGTGGTTGTATGTGCATCTCCATACAGATACCCTTTATACATATCCTTATATATACTTTATGTATAATGTAACAGACTTCTTATATTAAAGGCCAAGGAAGTTCTTTTCTAAAATGGATAAAGTTTTAAAATATTTTAAAGTGAAGGCATTTTTATGTAATCATATATTAAAATCTATATAAACAGAGAGTCAAATGATTATAACATGATTTTAGTGACTTCGTAAACTATATCCCTTTTAAAAATCATACAATAACTTGAGGAAAAGGGCAAGAGGAACAAATGTACCAAAGTAACAAAACAAGCCTGGGATACTGAATACAAGGCATGGTGACCTTGAAAATACCAACCACCCATTGTGTTCTAACCCCCTCCACTTCCTACTGCATTAGCAAATTCGGTTTACTGTTCTATATTTATGATTGATAGAAAACACAGTCTGGCAGACATACATTTTCACTTAAGCTACTCAGGAAGAGAGTTGGATGCTAAGTAGCTTCAATCTTCAGGAAATTAAATTTCTCTAATCTATTGGCCCACATATAGATAAAATCACTGCAAACACACCTTGTGTAAGATATTTAAAATCAACCACGACATAAACCTGGATAACAAAAAATACATATTTCTTTCTATGTGTGTGCAATTCCAATATAGTGCAATTCCAAAACCTAACTATCAATATCATACTTAGAACTTTACTAAATAACTACTGGTCTGACTTTCCTCCATCCCTTTAGTGTACTGAGGTTTCTTTACCATGAATCTACTTTGAAACTCAAAATAGGGGAATAGGGGCACCTGGGTGGCTCTGTAGGTTAAGTGTCTGACTTCAGCTCAGGTCATGATCTTGCAGTTCATGGGTTCGAGCCCCAAACTGGGCTCTGTGCTGACAGCTCAGAGCCTGGAGCCTGCTTCAGATTCTGTATCTTCCTCTCGCTCTCTGCCCCTCCTCCACTTGAGCATACACATGTGTGCACTCTATCGCCCCTATCCCTCTCAAAAAAAAAAAAAAGCAAAAGAAACTCAAAATAATTTTGTTATACAGTATCCTAAAATACTGCATTATTATTAAATGAATGATGTTAAATGTGATGATTTAGTGGGTCAGAGATTTTTTTCTCACACTTTCTTATTCATTAAAAATAAATATCCAATGTTAGGAATATAAATTTAGTTTAAATATTTGCCACAAAATTTTAAAACATATTTTTAATCATTGGGAAATGTATTATTTTACATTATGATATTCTTTTTTTTTAATTATTTTTCTTAATGTTTCTATTTATTTCTAGGAGGGAGAGAGAGAGACAGTGTGAGCAGGGGAGGGTCAGAGAGAGAGGGAGTCACAGACTAAAACAGGCTCCAGGCTCTGAGCTGGCTGTCAACACAGAGCCCGACGTGGGGCTCGAACCCACGAACCATGAGATCATGACCTAAGCGAAAGTCGGACGCTTAACCGACTAAGCCACCCAGGCGCCCCTACATTATGATATTCTTAATGTGAAAAAATGACAATCATTTAACGTCTTTCCTATTTCTCCATCACAAATCTGCTCTAACAGTAAAGTAATAAATAATCCTATAACATCTGTATGTTCAATTAGAACATGTATTATGACCTATAAGTACATGTAGTACCATCTCATTTTGAAACCATTAACACAGAAATTTTGTATTAAAATCCACAGACCAATAAATCTAGATATAAACTCATCTTAAACTCCTGGCCTTCCCAATATCTTAAGAATTCTTTCTTCATCTTTAAATGGGGCAAAATTTACTTCAAAACTTACTGCAAGCTGATGAAGACATATGGTTCTCACAGTGGTGTCAGTGCTTTCTGGTTGGTTAAAAATAACAGAGGTCGGAGAGGGGGCAAGATGGCGGAGAAGTAAGGAGCTCCGTACTCGCACTTGGGCCCATACATCACATGGAAAAGACCTGAAGCCATTGGAAACCTTACAAAACCTGAGAGATTGGGAGAAAAAGGACACAGAATCCACGGAGAACGCCTTCTAACGTGAGTGCAAACTGGGGAAGATAAAATCACGCCGGGAACAGAGACTCCAGGGTGGGAGGCGATCCCCCTCTACCCTCTATGGGGGGTGAGGGGGAAAAGGAGAGTCTGAGACAGAAAAACCTCCTCTCGGGGGGAAAAACCTCTGCTCGGGGCATAGAAAGACCGTAGTTGCCAAATACCTGCACGCCAGGTCCCCTCGTGCCAGCGGGTGGGGGGGGCTGAGCGCACAGACTGCTGCTCTGTGCGGGCTCNTAAAACATTAAAAAATTTTTTTGAAGAAAAAAATGAAATGTATATTCTAGATCAAATCTAAAGCCTATTTGCCAGTTCAAGTCCCCTGTAATGAAAACAGAACTTCCATTCAATGCTAATATTTCATTTTAGGTCCATAATAGAAAGGAACCTATATGTACATGTCATTTATGGAGTTCTCAGAAAATACAAGTTATAAAGAACTATGTTCTAGGTCAGAAGCTATAGTGCTGATCTTAGGGCTCATTCACAAAAATTCACTTTATCCCTTAACAAGACATAACTGAAATCCAATTCTTACTATATGGAGTTTATTTTTAATCATTAAGAATTGGCTAGTATCATTATTTTTGTTTGGAAAAAAATTCATGAATATTTTAAAGGTGCTCTACAAGAATTAGAGGCCATACTTGTTGATTTAAAAGAGTGAGAGAGAGAAAGGGGGGGGGAGAGAGAGAGAGAGAGAGAGAGAGAGAAGGTGCCTATTGCTAAGTTAGGATATTTAAAAACCAAAAATATTACAAAAAGTCAGCTACATACTTACAAATACATTTAACTGTATCAATAAGTCAGTTTGAAATTTAGACCATAATTTCCCATTTAAAAATACTGCTGTCCCTAGGATTGATCACAATGCATACTTAAAGTAGTAAGATGGTTAAAATATTGAGCTTGCATTGCCAAAATATAGATTTGAAAAACTTAATAGTAAAAGAAAATACTGCAATTGTAAGAGAAATTATTTTTCAATTTACCTTAGATGTTAGCGTTTCAGAAAGGATGTTTGCGGATGAGGAGGGATGTACTGGAGATTTCTGTTTCCTCCCACAAATGCTTTACACTCTGATACATTACTTCAGTTGAAGACTATTTTTTCTCTTAGGACAGAACTCTACCCTTGCATGGTTTCTATACATTAATCACAACCTAAAGATATTTTGCTTTTTAAACTATCAAGCCAATCACATTATTTGCTGTTTATCGATGGCGAGGTAAAAAGGAAAGGGAGTAGAGATGTTTCTGAAGGCAAACCTTGGAAAAGAAGCAGGAGAAAACAATTTGTTGCAGGGGTTATGACCTCTGTGCCTCCGAGAAAGAGACTCCCTATAGTGGGAAATGTGACATGCAAGGCAGACAAAGTGGAGAGCACACAAATACATGACCTCATACAGGAGAAAACAGGGTTTGGGAAACACTGGGTCAGAACTGTCTTCACTGGTCTAGACAGAAGTTGGAAAAAGTGAAGGTGATGTTTCAGAGAGTAGGTGACACATGCATTGAGCTTTGAGAGATAATCAGTTCACCAGTAGTTGAAGATGGAATTTGAAACAGAAAAAAAAAAAACAAAAAAAAGCATTTCCAAAGGGCCAAGATATGAATATGGCGGAATGTGCTCAAAGATTGTCAAATGGTGTTGCTGGAGGGCAAAGTGCCAGGGAGAGTAAGAGTATTAATAGACTTCAAGGGTCCACGAAAGACTCTAAGGTTCATATAATATACCCTTTATATAACAAAATACTATGGAAAGAATTAAGCAAGGGTAAACATCTCCCGATTTCTTTATGGATCAAACACTCTGGTATTATAGAGAATAGACTGGATGGCGGAAAGACTTAGAGATAGGGAATGTGCTATGAACATAATGTGGAAAGTTTCAGTTCCGTAGCCATTGGGAAAAAACAACAACAAAAAGTAGTGGTGGAGGGAGTGTGGTGTATTGATTTTCAAGCTATGAGAAAAGTAAATAAGGACCACTTAGTGATAGCTTGGTTATTGGAATACGAGGGGTGTTGGGAGGATATTGCAAAGACTTGGAAGTTTCTTGATTGGTAGAGTGGGTAGACAGGGAAAAAAGGACATGGTTGGTTAACACTCAGACACACTGCATGTGAACTACTTGTAGGATATCCAAGCAAATATGTATTTGAAAGACAGTAAGATACCCAAATCTGAATCATGAGGAGGAGGCTGGCTAGATATCATGAACATTTGGATGTTTAAATCAAGATAGTAGACTAAATCTTCCCAAGAGGACACGAGGTATGAAAAGGTAAGAGAGAGTCTAGAATCAATATTTAGGAAACACCAAAATTTAAGGAATGGACAGAGTAAAAGGAGCCAATAGAGGAGCTTGGAAAATGTTCAGAAATGCACTTAGCAAGCAGAGAAAGTAGTGTCAAGAGTTCACTGAGAAGAGAGTAGCCATCGATGTCAAGTGCTACACAGAGATGAAATGACAAGCCCACTGCAAAGGGGCCTTTGGATATCACCATTAGGACTGATCTTAGTGAAGTAAAATGAGAAATCAGATTTCAGTAGTCCGATGAAAGAATGGAGGAGCTGCAAAAAGCAATGAGCAAGATGGTTCCTCACAGACCTTCCAGTGAGAATAAAATTAAGTTGTATCTAGATGGGGCATAAAATTCAAAGAGGGTTGTTTGTTTGGACAGAGCAGACTTGAGCACAGTAATATACCAAAGGAAAGGAAACATTTGAGAAAATGGGTGCAAAGCACAGAAAAGAGTGAAGATAACTGAGGTAGGGGATAATGATTCAGGGCAGAGAAAGAAGGTTGCTTTTCAAGGGGAATCCTGTCAGAAGACTGTGTATATTATCTGGATTAAACCTATGAAATCACTTCTTCATATTAGCTGTTTCTGTGAATTTAGTTCGTATCAAATTATCAAATGCCAATATCTGAAATTTAAGAAATAAAAAAGTTTTCCAAATATCAAACGTAAGGAACTCTATAAATCAATTTGACCTTCCAAGGATACAAGATTTCCTTCTCTTATTTTAGCTTTACTACAAAACAGATCTTATTGATGAACTAGAGTATAATGGTTGGCCTCTTTACACAATAAAAAGAATTTAGAGGTACTAAAGAGTAGGTAATGGATTTTCTATTTTCATGCCATAATTATATCTCCCAAAATGCATCTAAAAGTCATTCAACTGAATGTCTTCAAACACATCTTTTGGAATATCTAAGATTAGGAATTTTTAAGGAAATACTTTCTAAATTATCTATTTTTCTGTCTCTAAACTGATTACTATTAAAATCACATTTGAAAAACCTTATTTAATTGATTTTATTCTTAAAATAAGAAGGCACAGCCATTTTCTTTTTTGTCTGTGCTTGCATTTTGTTTTTAATAACTCAGGCTAACTTAGAAAATGCTGAATAGAAAATAGGCTAACATTTTAAAATAGAAATACAGAGGAAGTTACACCGTAACATCTGTTCTATCTGCTTACCTCAAAATGTGAAGATACGTTAAATCAGATTCCCAATGTGCTTTGTTTTATTTTATTAAACAAGAGTTTGGGGAAGATCACAAGAAGATTCACTGAACAAAGTGTGATTAAGGCAAAAGATGAAAATCAGACACATTTCAACATGTTGGGAAATGTCATTATTATGTCATCAAACATAACCAAAGCTATTTCATAGGACTTGTGTACTTGCATTTACAGAAAGAAAACATATATATTAGAGACCATGTATATTCATTCTAGCTATAGATATTTAAAATTATTAGTTTTTAACTTGTTTTTCTGAGTAATGTGGGCTTTGTCTTGGTCATTCCAAAGTATCTGAGTGGAGGTTACAATTAAGTAACTGAGGGTTTTGTTTTGATTTAATAACGGATTCAAAGAGAAAGAACAGGACACCTGGGGGGCTCAGTCCGTTAAGACTCCCATTCTTGGTTTCAGCTCATGTCATGATCTCCTGGTTCGTGGGTTCGAGTGCTGATGGTGCGGAGCCTACGGGGGATTCTCTCCCCCTCTCTCTGCCCCTCCCAGTTTCGCTCGCTCGCTCTCTCTCAAAATAAATAAACTAAAAATAAATACAAAGAGAAAATATAATGTAATATTCATCTTCCTTCATCCAAAATGGGATTTTTGGATACCAACTTGAAAGAAAATACTGTCTCCCATTTTAGGAAACCAAGGGACAAGCTCATTGAGCTGACCATATAGCTTTAAAATAAGGGAGATCCAAAAGTATTAGATATGATAAATAAGAGAGTCTATTCCTTTTATGTCTCAAAAGAGGGCAAGGAAGAGAGGAAAACAAACAAGACTGTCTCACATATGAACTGCTTTTGCCTTCTCTCTTCTCTGTCTAGAGAAGCAGCAGCTCATTAGATTAGCGAGGGTGAAGTTGAGGGGAACGCAGGGGTCTTGTTTCTTGGTTCTTGTTCAAGACTCTGAAAAGCGACCGCCTCTCAGGCTGCCCTAGACAGCGAAGACACATGGCCTTGGTAGGAGAGCAGTGCCAGATAGAAGGGGGGGCCTAAGGTTTAATCTGCTGATTAGCCTTTGGCGCTTGTGTTGTCTCAAAGAAAGCAGAAGCCACTGACAGTCTGGCAGGGGCGCCTACCTCTGAGAGGCTCCATAATGAAGGGAGGCTGCAGAGCAGACGGTTCCGTGGATCAAAGTGGACGGGTATCCAGCTTTCAGAGGAACAGAGGGCAGCAGCAGGAGGGGACGGGAAGGCAGGTTGGCCAGTGCTACAGGACACACTGGCTGGGATGAAATGCAACAGATGACAACTTACAGCAGCTAGACTCCAGCCATCAAATAAACACCAGCAGGGGAGCACCAACCAAATGGATGAAGAAAGTGAGTCAGGGAAGCCAAGGCTTCTCTTCTGCCTCAAAGATACGTAAGCTGACCTCTCCCTGATGTTGAAGAGGTTATGTGAGAGATCTGGCTTTCCTGGCCTAAGACAGACTAAAAAGGACTGTTTCAAGTTTTAAATGCTATCTGCCATTTAGTTCACTCTTTCCCACTACTTTTCCATCCTGCTCCACTATCAGCCTTCCCACCTCAGACCTGAAGAGTCCGATGCCTCAGCTGTTCAGGCTGAAATCTTCATTATCATCTATGACTCTTCTCTTTTCCTCAAATTCCCCAACTACACTTACATTCTCTTTTGCCCGCTCTATGCCAGTCACACTGGCTTCTGTGCAGCTCCTCAAATAAGCTGGACATTCGGCTGCCTCAGGGCCTTTGCATGTGGGCCTCCCTCTGCCTGGATGCTCTTCTCCCAGATAGGCATGTACATTTTCTTTCATTCTTTGCTCCAAGAGCACTTTCTCAATGAAGCCTACCCTGATGACCTTATTTAAAATTACACTTTTCCTTTACCAGCATCCCTTTAGCCCTTTAAGTCTCCTTTGTATGCCTTTTCCTATAGCAATTATTATCTTCTAACGCACTTCATAATTTACTCAATTTGTTTTTGTCGATCACCTGTCTCCTGCCAGTAAAATGTAACCAATACAGCTCTGGGGATTTCTGTGTATTTTATTCACTGCTGTATCTCTAGTTCCGAGCCAACAACCACCAGCATTACAAGGAGGGACTCAACAAATATTTGTTGACTGGTTGATTACCAAAAGTATAAGATTCAAGAGGAAAACCAGATTATGGACCAAATTAAGGAAATCACCTTTTTCTCACACATCCATTTGCCCTTGACATTACAGGTGCTCAAAAGTGATTTATTTATTCCTCATGTATACACACTCCAGATCACATTCTTACTGGTGTCTTTCCCACATTCCCCAGTGTAGCTCCTGGACTAAGTGATGTCTAATTAAGAGTAAAACCAAAACTATGAGCGATATTTAAAAATAGCAGCTAACATTTGCTGAATACTTCCTAGCTACTGTTTGAACCAGTTTTTCATGTATTGGCACATTTGATGCAACAATCCTACCAGCTGGACAATATTATTGATGCAACTTAACAAATGAAGCAACTAAGGAACAGACAGGTTGGGAAACTTTCCCAAGGTCACAAAGCTGGAGAACCTAGGCAGTGAGACTCCAGGGCCCCTGTTCTTTTTTTATTTTTTATTTTTTTTTAATATTTTTTTTATTTTTTATTTTTTTAGTTTCTAGGAGAGAGAGAGCGTGAGCAGGGGAGGGTCAGAGAGAGAAGGAGTCACAGACTGAAAGAGGCTCCAGGCTCTGAGCTGGCAGTCAGCACAGAGCCCGACGCGGGGCTCGAACCCATGAACCGCAAGATCATGACCTAAGCGAAAGTTGGACGCTTAACCGACTAAGCCACCCAGGCGCCCCTCCAGGGCCCCTGTTCTTAACTGCACCCTGGGGCTCATGCATTTTCCACAGGTTGCTTGCATACCCTGCAGCAACCCCACCCCTCATTTTCCCCACTGTATTAAGAGCTATTTCTTTTAAATCAAGCAAAAAAAAGTCTCAGAGAGGTACAGTAACACAAATACATAAAGCAAACCACTAACAAAATATCCACACACAGCAGGGTTTGTTTTTTTTTAATCACATAAATGTCACCACCTAAACATGTACCCTCAAAAAAGATAATTTGTTTGTTCATTTGTCTTTACTATTCTTATGGTAACTTAGAAGAACAGAACTAAGGGAAAAGTTATTACAATAGAGAGTAAAAATGTACGGATTGACACATGAAGCAAGAAAAAGAAGGTCAGAAATAAAAAGTTAAGGAAAATCAATCACTACTGTGTTAAAACAGTGAAACCTTGGAAAAGTCACTTATCCTTTCTGGGTTCAGTCTTTCATTTCTAATAAAGATAGTTATGAACAATAAGGTATAAAGGGACCCTCCCAGTTCTCAAAACTGTGATTGTCTCTAAGTACAAATTAAGTTGTGTGTGTAAGTTCTCTAGCATCTACCGAGAGCCTACATTCCCAACTGTGAACTTGCCTTCGGTTATTGATGATTTCCAGAGGACTCTGTGTTTTTCATGGCATATTTAAAAACATTTTTGGTGAGCAATATCAGTTTTTAAGAATTTATTCAGGTTCTATTCTAATTTAAAATTTCAAAAATAAAGGCTAAAAAAACCCCTAAATCTAAAAAATAGGAAATCAGAAAAAACTATTTACTGTGTTTACTATTCTAACTAGATTTGATGTCTGATTTTCTTATAACAGTAATTTGCCATTCAAAAATATTAAAATCAATGTAATCTATTTTTCAGCTTTTTATTGTGAGATAATTATAGATTCACATGCAGCTGTAAGAAATTATAGAGACTGATGTCTTATGCTCTTGGCCCAGTTTCCTCCAACAGCACCATTTTGCATAACTAACATTCAACATCACTACCAGGAAGCTGACCTTGGCTACAGCCCAGAGACTTTATCCAGATTTCACCAATTTTTACCTAGACTCGTGCGTGCGTGCGTGTGTGTGTGTGTGTGTGTGTGGTGTATTTAATTCCATGCAATTTTATCATGTGCAGATCTGTGTAAACAATCAGCATCAACACAAGTCAACCCACAGGACAGCTGTGTAAAGATCCCTCATCCTATTCTTTTATGGTCACAGCTACACCCTATTTTCTTTCTTTTTTTTTTTTTTTTTGTCTTTGTCTTTTGAGAGAGAGAGAGAGAGCACTAGAGAACATGAATGGGGAAAGTTTTTGGGGGGTGGAGAGGGAGAGAGATACAAAATCTTAAGCAGGCTCCACATACACCACAGAGTCCCACAAAGGGCTCCATCTCACGACTGTGGGGTCATGACCTGAGCTGAAATCAAAAGTCAGATGCTTAACCAACTGAGCCACCCAGGCGTCCCTCTGTTTTCTTTTAAAATAAGAGAAACCAAAGAAAATTGTTTGGGAAAGAGCATCTTAATTTAGATTCAACCCACAAAAGGATTATTGATAAAACTTTAAACTACAGAATTAAGGAACTATTTAGACTACCAAGCCAGATTCTTATGTAATGGGAAAAACACACTAAAAATAACACCTTTATTTCTTACTGCACAATTAAATTTAGAATGACAGTATCTCTGGGAAATAATTTCAATATGTAGCCCTATATCATGAGAAGATTTTTCCAGAGATTACACTGGGATTTAAGCAGCCAGTATTCATTTGAAGAATGAAGAAAGCCATAGGGCAAACATTTCAGTCAAAAAGTTAACATTTTAGCCAAAAGAATATTCAAACTAAATTTTCTAAGAGGAAAAAAGAGGTAACATATGTTATATAAAATTTAGGATTTAGTTATTTGAAAATAACATTATCCTTATCTTTTAAAGGTAGCTGCTATAACCCTAAAAATTTTAATATTTTTAATAGCATATTCAAATACTATCAGGCAGTCAGTATTCACATTTCCCTGACTTTTTTTTTAAAATGTTTGTTCCTTTGAATCACAATCATGCAATGCAATTTCACTCATTACACTGACAGATGGGCCTTTTCAGTGCCTTTTAATCTAGATTCTCCCTCCAGCTCGTTTACTCTCCTTGTACTTTTTTTTTGTCAAAGAAAACAGATCTTTTGTTCTGTAAAGTTCCCACTGACTGAATTCTGCTGATTGAAATGATTCCTATGTATTTACTAGAAATCGGTAATTAGATCTAGAGCCTTGATCAGACTGGATTCTGTGTGTACATGTAGGAGAGAAAGGGGCAAGATTATTTCATAAAGAGTCAAGAGCATGGTGGTTGTGAAAAACAACTCAAAATTTTTAACACTTCCCCAATGAGAAATGGGAAGCATGGGAGGCTGTGAGGAGGGACAGTCCCCCCTCCCTGAACATGGACAAGCTTGTGACTAGTCTGTAACCGACCACATGCAGGGAGGTGATGCTGTGTCCCCTCTGATGCTACATGAGAAGGCAATGCAGCTTCTGCACGATTCCCTGGGACTCGTGCTAGGAGCCCTGAGGCTGCCAGGCTGGGAGGAAACAGAGTCATGTGGAGATTCTCTTGCAGGCAATTAGTCTTCAAGGCATCCCAACCCACATACCAGACAGCGAAAGGGGCACTTCTCTTCCGTGCTGCACACACCTGCATTGTGAGTGCACCACCCTTTCTTCAACTAGCTCCCTCCTGATGGACAAAGCATTATTTCCAGTCTTTCGCTATTAAAAGTAATACTATGGGGCGCCTGGGTAGCTCAGTCGCCTAAGCTTTTCACTGTTGCATGATGGCCATGTAGCCTGCTTAAGATTCTCTTTCTTCCTCCATCCCTCTGCTCCTCCCCACCTCCCAAAAAAGTAATGCTGTGATAAGTAGTGTTATGGATTGGGCTTTTTGGATTGTTGCCACTGTATCTCTGACATAGATTCCTAGAAGTAGGACTGAGGAGTTGAAAGTAAATGCTTGCAAAAATCAACTAGATTCAAAGTTACCTTCCAAGGAGTCCTAACATTTTGCATTCCCACAGTTTCCTCACAGTTCTCAGATTCATAGAAATTCTCACACATTTGGACTTTTTAATAATTGTTTATATATTAGGGATAACACCTCTTGTCTATTATAAGACTTGCAAATATTTTTCCCAGTTCGCAAATTTGCTTACGGTGGGGGGTTTTCAGCCATTTAAAAAAATTTCTGTGCAACAAAATTTACCCACTGTTTTATTCCTTAAAGCTTCTGCATCTGAGCTAGTGGTAGGTAACTTTTGCCTACTGCCAGACTATAGAGGCATTTACTCAGGCTTTGTCTAGTATTTGCATAATTTTATGTTTAACGTTGAAATCTCTGATCCATTTTAAATGTAATCTGGTAGGTGATGTCAGGAATGGATTTAACTTTATCTTTTTCTATATAGATATCCAGTTATCGCAGCACACTCATTAAAAAGTCTAACCATTCCACTGATTTAAAATGTCAGCATTACTTTAGACTAACCTTATTCAAATTTCTGGGTCTATTCCTGAATTTTCTATTCTGTTCCACTGGACTTTCTAGTAAAAAAAAAAAAAAAAATTTATTACAAAGGTTTAGAACCACCCTTTTCCTATGCTCTTCTTTTTCAGGATTTTGCTGGATATTCTGGCTTTTTCATTCTTCCAAATGATTTTTCTGATCAGTTATGTAAAGCACCAGTTTAAAAAAATTTTTTTAATGTTTGAGAGAGAGAGAGAGAGAGACAGAGCGCAAGTGGGGGAGGGGTAGAAACAGAAGGAGACAGAATCTGAAGCAGACTCCAGGCCCTAAGCTGTCAGCACAGAGCCTGACATGGGGCTCAAAACCACGAATTGTGAGAATGTGACCTACACCAAACTCAAACACTTAACTGCCTGAGCCACCAGGTGCCCCTAAAGTACCAGTTTTAAAAAAAGAACCAAATGCAAAAAGGGGCAAGAGAGAGAGACAGAGACAGAGATTGTATGTGTATAGAATTGTACTCAATTCATAAATTAAGAATAAATGATACCTTTATGATATCTGAGTGTTCCTAGCCAAGAAAATGGATACTTTCTTCCAGTATTCATGCCTCCTAGTACACTTCTACATCTTTTAGGTGTGTTCTACATTTTTCTGCATATGTTTTTGACATTTCTTGCTAAGGTTAGTTATACCTAGGTATTTTATTTTTTATTTTTTTGATAAATAAGTAGGGTCTTCACTTCTCTTTTATTGACTGAATTTTTTTCCTGGATGGTTCAGTTTCTTACTATCAACAATTCTGATAGTTTGCAAATGAGATGTCACACGGAACATCTGCCTTCTTTAGAGATGCCACCTGATCTGTGGAGGGTCCTCTAATTGGAGACAGCTCACTAAGAAGTAAAGCATAATCTGGAGCTGGAAGAAATTCGTAATGGGATCAATACATATTTCTCATTTGCTCCTATAACCAATTCATAACCACAAATAGATGGTCATACTCCCATTGCATACTATAGAGCAATATGTCAAATCTAAACACTGGGAGACCGAGAACAAGAGATTTGCTGAAGCAGGAATTCCCTTGGGAAAAAGTAGTCAGCACAGCAATGAATTCTAGGCTAATAATTACTTTTGAATTCTGACCTTTGGGTGGAAGAAACGTGTATTCTACGTATAGCTGCTTACAAAATAATAGCTATTTACAAAAAAAAACAGCTATTTGTTAGGGATAGGTATGGACAATCTCAGAATGATGGAATCATATGATAAACTGGTGCAAACATAATCTCCATCACTAAAGGGTTTTAAACATAGGCTAAACAGTTTTTATGTTCTTCTTATCAGCCACACTTGATAATTAGTTACTAGGTAATAGAACTTATTGACTTTATGTTCTCATGTAAGATCCCACAATTATAGCATGAATTCAGTATATCATATTAGCATAGGATAGAAGAAAAGTTAAATTCTGATTAAACACTCAGAAAACAAACAAGATATACCTATTCTCATCTATTTCAGAGTCGAGTGGATCATACACATCTCTGCACAACCTACCAAAGTAGCAGTAAAAAAATATTGTTGTAAAAGGTAACAAAAACTTGTCTATTTCATAAAACCCAGAGGCACGTGGGTGGCTCAGTTGGTTAAGCATCCAACTTTGGCTCAGGTCATATTCTCATAGTTTGTGAGTCCAAGCCTCATGTTGGGCTCTGTGCTGACAGCTCAGAGTGTGGAGCCTGCTTCAGATTCAGTGTCTCCTTCTCCTTCTGCCCCTCCCTGCTCATGCTCAGTCTGACTCTTAAAAATAAACATAAAAAAGATTTTTTTTAAACTAATTTCTTAGACTTTTTTCCCACAAGTTATTTTGGAATATTATATATATATTAAATTAATAGATACTTCTATTTACATACTTTCATTAAGTAGTATTCAACTGAATATAAAATAAAGCAAGTCACTAATAATTGAAAGTTGGTGTCAACATCAACCTGCCTGAATTCCCCAAAGGTACTCAGGAATTTCATAGCATATATATTCCATTGACTTTATTTGGATATTTTCTTAAACGGAATAAAAAAAAAATCAAAACTGATTTAGAATTAACTAGAACTGGCACATGCAAACTACACAAAACATTGACAAAGAACAATTTTAAGACCGTAATATGATTCTGGAAAGAAACCACCTGATATCCAAATTGTCCAATAGTTTTTCTTCTTTAAAATGATACAAAACATTATAGGCTAAAATCATTAACTTGAACACTCTGGAGCATCAAAGTAAATCTTGATAACTCCCCAAATGTAACAAAATCCATCCTCTTTAGGAAACAAAGTATGGCACCCCAAAAAACAAAACAGTCCTTTAGGCTTGCATGAAAAGCTATCTAATTTTGTTTTTTTGATCTCCAGAAATGATTTTCACTCTTTCTGTAGATTGAGTTAAATGTTGTACTGAAGCAATATAAAGCCAATAAATTCACGGCGTTAAATGTTGTACCGAAGCAATATAAAGCCAATAAATTCACGGAGGACACCTTTCCTATTCAAAATCAGTCCTTTATTACTAGTTCTTTTTCTTTCTAATGAAGGAAAAAGAACACTCCCTTTCAAGTATGGTCTGAAGATTGACATATGAGACTAGGCCATATACATGCATACACATACAGTGTGTGTGTGTGTGTGTGTGTGTGTGTGTGTGTGTATACCTTGGTGTTTATGTATATTGTTTTATCCCCCTAATAGGACACTTATATAACACCAAATAATACATAAAAATAATCATTTTCCCTTCAAACATAAGCAAGAATCTAGCGTAAGAGAAAATAATGAAATTGTAGTACTAATATATGTGTTTTTTTAAAATGGAGTGAAAATAATTCCACAGGCCTAGTGGTATTTATCTATTTAAGTATTTTCATGCCAATTCACTTTTGATTATCTTATTCTACTACAAATATAAGTACATGAAATTAATTTGTTCATTCTAAGTCCAGTAACTATACCTGGCCATCCTAAGGAATTAGTGCATAAGAGCATAATTCAATAATCCTCTTTAGAAAGAAACTTTTTACTTTGCAACTTAAAAAAATTGAATATGAGAGGGTAGAAAAGTTTGAAATACAAACACTAGTGTTAAGATCTGTCTCCAACACAGTAAGGAGTTTGAGACAATAATTTTAAGAAAGGAGTAGTGCACACCTTCTCTAAAGAGCTCAGTTGACATGTCTCAATTTTATACTGGAGTCTCTTGATCATTTTAACTTCTGCATTCCCAACTGATTCTATCAGATCCAACAGGCTGTCCTTAACATTTTCAGGAATTTAAAAGGGGGCCCATGGCCAGTGGCCTTCCTTTTCCACCCGACTCCAACTAGCACCAAGGGGACTCAGCCATGAATGTGGAAACCACTGCACACATCCAGCAACTACTTTTCAACCCCCTCTTGGGCCCAGAGGTACTCACACTGTCCTTAAGAAGATGTGTCTAGGAAAGGGCCTGAAATTTTCCCCTATGCAGCCTCTGGCAATTTGCACAGGGAATTCTGGAGTCTAGCAGCCAGAGCAGGGTCTAGGAAAGGAGATACTAAGGCTATGAGTGGTTAGTCAAGTTTCCATGCACCCATATACTCCTCATCCCATAGAAGGATGTTCTAAAGCACAAGGACCAAAGCAGGCAGTCAGGTGTACACTCAAGGGGCAGCTAGAGAACACAATAATCATCAAGACTTATACACTTGTTCAGTTAGAAACCTCCTTAAAATTCTGCCAATCAACCTATGTCAGTCAAAAACATATCAACTATCCCATCATTAATATTCTAAAATGACAACCATGTCACTGGCCAGGCTGCACTTTCCCTGCACCTTGTATTCCCCAGTAGATCCAGCTCCAGCTGGACCAGCAGACTACTTCCAAATTTCACCTAACCTACAAAGTCTAAACTGCAAATGTAAGATGACCTAAACTCCATCTTTTGCCCCAACCTATCTGGAAAGAATACCAAAGTTAAATTTAAACATATCACCAGGGTAGTTTAGGTAGACACGGGCATACTAGCAGGTTGAAATAACACTATAGGCCCTTGTTAGTACTAATAACAAAGTAGCTATCCAGTAGGGCACTTTATGTGTGGCCTGACAGGTAAAGAGCAGTTTCCCCACTGCTGCTTGCATTAGCCTACAAATAAGTAAGAGGAATCATCATACTCACTCACTAGAAAACATTTGGCTGTTGATGTAAAACATTCTTCATAAACTAACATCAAACACATTTCATCTTATTTTATTCTTCCTCTCCTACTATTCATCTGCTGAAATTTACTCCTGCTTTTCATCTAAGGAACCTGTTTTCTATTTGTGCCTTCCTGAATTCTGTCCTATTTCCTGGGCAAAGATGGCCTTTTCAGAATTCTAAGACTTTGTGTAGGGTGTTTTATTTATTGTGTAGGCTCCTTCTTCACCTGGCAAATCTGTATTTAAACTTCAGAGTCCAACTGAAATGCTTTTCAGTTCCCTGACCCATCCATGTGGAGCTAATGCCTTCATTACATGTGTATACAACACTTGATTATTATCTACAGCCATATGTACAATGAGGCATTGAAGTGAATCCATGGACTAGTGGGCTATAATCTCGAGGGGAGGGACATGGTCTTGCTATTCTTTGAATCTTCCCAGTCATGCTCAATAGGTTTATTTTTGTGTAGGTATTTAATGCATAAAATGTTTTAAATACAGTAACTTCTGTTCAGCATCATTTGTAAGTATCGGATAAAAGAGAAGTTTGAAAATAGTGTCAGTGATTTTGTTTCTAATTTTATCTAGATTGTATTCTTCATCCTACAAGTACCTATTTGCACAGAGAATTAAGAGTCAGCTGCATGGAAAATCCTGGTTATTAGAAACTATGTAAAAGCAACTGGAGTCTAGCCATTCAGGGCTGCCGTTTCCTGTTTTGTTTCTCAGCATCTAGTGTTTACTCCCTTGCTCTGCTGAATGGTGAAAAAGTAGGGAATTCAATTCAATGAATATTATTTATTCACATGGGATCCAATTTTAATATTCTGCAAAAATACAGGTACTCGTAATAATACTGAATACTGTATCCTTTTTCAATATAGCAGAGGCCAGCAAAATACCAAAACGTTAAGTCTCAGACATCTAACTGTACAATATACTCCTTCCTAGATAAGTCTATGTTTTCTTTAGGATGTATGTATAGAATTGGAATTTTAAAATGTTTACATGGATTGCATCCCTTCACGTGACGCTCGCACGCATACACACACACACAAACACACACACACAGCTATTTCTCTCATTAGGAATTACACACCACCATTCTGAAATGGGAAAGGCGCCAGAAGGAAGCCTATTCCTGAAAGGATGTTATGTATATGGAGCATTAAGGTGTGTTTCTGCACACATGTATGCACACGGGAGTGCATGTATGTGTGCTGATCCAACCAAAGTATAGAAGACTGATATGGTCGTAACTTAGAATCCACTAGTATCAGGAAGAACAGATCTAGAAAATTACCCAAGCTCTTTCGTATGGTCTCTGCTGACTACAGCTATATCACTTCAAAGTCCCCATAAAACCAATAACTAAGAACTGCGGTTCCAGCCCTTTACAAGCTTTACCCACACCCCACACCTGAGAATAATAAAACCACAATGTAGAAAGAGCAAATCAACACCTTAAAAAACATGGAACATTTGAAGAAGAGCAATACTGTCCAATCAGTGACATTATCAAAAGGCCAGTCCCACCTTAAAACATGAGTCATCAGGGCATAAAAAGAGTCTTCCCACATACTTTATCCTATGAAAACTGGCCTCAGCCATAATTTGAAGAATATATAAATTCCTACCCTCCCACAAGTCAGTAAGTCAGAAAACATATATATGTTTTCTGTCTGGTCTACTAGGCAAGGGCAAAGCACATACAATTAAAAAATAAAAAGTTAATTTCAAACACTGATAAAAGCAATAAAGAAAGTATATGAAAATGTAAGAGCAAGTTGGAATTACTGAAGAAGGCTTTTCTGTGGATGGGACACTGATGTCAGAATGACAAGGGGGCACTTGGGTGGCTCAGTCAGTTAAGTGTTCAACTCTTGGTTTCAGCTCAGGTCATGATCTCACACTTTGTGAGTTTGAGCCCTGTGTCAGGCTCCACGCTGACAGCGCAGAGCCCACTTGGTATTCTCTCTCACTCTTTCTCTGACCCTTTCCCGCTCACTCTGTCTCTGTCTCAAAAGAAATAAATAAACCTTAAAAAAAAGAAAAAGAGGGGCGCCTGGGTGGCTTAGTCGGTTAAGCGTCCGACTTTCACTTAGGTCATGATCTTGCGGTTCGTGGGTTCGAGCCCCGCGTCGGGCTCTGTGCTGACTGCCAGCTCAGAGCCTGGAGCCTGTTTCAGTCTGTGACTCCCTCTCTCTCTGACCCTCCCCTGCTCACGCTGTTTCTCTCTCTCTCCTAGAAATAAATAAAAATATAAAAAAAAAAGAAAAAAGAAAAAAAAAGAAAAAGAAAAAGAAAAAGAAAAGAATAATGAGGAGGTAAAAGGCTGTAAAGAAGAGCACTCCAATAGAAGGACTGAGTACAAATAGACCAAGGGAAGAATGAGTCTGGCAGACCCAAAGTCAGTAAAAAAGAGATGCAAAGGAGTAAGAGTATTATCAGTAGAGAATATTAAGCCAAGGGGGTCCTTGATCTATTTCACATGACAGTCATTTAGTTGCTGTATCCCCTTGGGCAAATTACTTAACTTCTCTGTGCCTGAGTTTCCCCATCTATAAAATGGAGACAATAACAGCACCTAGCACATACAGTTGTGGAAAAGATAAGATGGGTTAACATTTTAGCACTTGGGACAATGCTTGGCACAGTAAATTGTAAAGTGAGTTTGCTATTTCATTAGCATTAATATTATTTACGTTATCCATAATTTAAAAATAATCACTCTGGCTGGTAGATAAAGCAAACCGCTGCGTGAGTAGAAGAGTGTAGACAGGTAAAGCAGCCAGAAGGTCAATGCAAAAATGTCTAGGCAAGAGTTGACTCTAAGCCAAATTACAAAACAGGACAGATTTGGAGTGTAGTCTACAAGTAAAGCTAATAGGACTAGTTAAGGAATTGAATATGCAAAGTGAAAGAAAGAAGTAAGACTCCTAAGTTTTTAACAGCTTGAGACATAATGCAGACACAAGATAATTCACCTTTTTCAAGCATACAATTCAATGGCTTTAGGTTATGTTCACAGAGGTGTACAACCATCACCAATTCTGGAACATTTTTTTTTTTAATCACCCTCAGAAGAAAGTCTGTATCCCATGGCTGTTACATCCCAGTCTACCCATCCTGTCCAGCTCTAGGCAACCACTAATCTACTTTCTGTCTCTATAGATTTGCCGACTAGGGACATCTGACCCAAAAGGAATTCTATGAGGTCCTTTGTGCTTGGCATAATGTTTTCAAAGCTCACCCACATTTTAAAAACTCATCAGGGCTGTATTTCTTCATGTTGCTAAATGATATTCCACTGTATAGCTATCCCAGCCTTTACCCACCCTATATCTAACCAGTCACCGGTACAGGGTCGTTTGTACTGTTTCACTTTTTGGCTGTTAAGAACATTTGGATGCTTTGAATATTTGTGTACAAGTTTTGGATGAAAACATGTTTTCATTTCTCTTGTGTATGTAAGTAAAACTCATGGATATTATCGTACGTCCAAGTTTAAGAAACTGCCAGGCCATTTTCCAAAGTGGCTGCGCTATTTTCCATTCTTACCAGCAGTGGGTAAAGGCTCCAACACCTTCATATCCTCTCCAACAGTTATCATCTGTCCGTTTGATTATAGCTGTTCTGGTGGGTGTAAAATGGGATCACATTGTGGTTTTTATTTGCATTTCCCTGATGGCTAATGACGTTGAGCATCTTTTCATGTGCTCATTAACCATTTTTATATCTTCTCTAGAGAACTGTCTATTAAGACCGTTGCCCATTTTTAACTGAATTATTAGTCATTCCATTATTGAGTTGTAGGGGTGAAGCAAAATACCTTAAGCAAAGCAAAGGTTAATTGAGAAAAAAATAATGGTCAAATCTAGTATATCATGTTAGTGCACAAAATTTTTAAGTTTAAAGGGAAAGACTCGGGACGCCTTGGTGGCTCAGTCGGTTGAGCATCCAACTTCCGGCTCAGGTCATGATTTTGTGGTTCATATGTTCGAGCCCTGCATCGGGCTCTGTGCTGACAGCCAGCTCAGAGCCTGGAGCCTGTTTCCAATTCTGTGTCTCCCTCTCTCTCTGACCCTCCCCTGATCACGCTATCACTCACTTGCGCTCTCTCTCTCTCAGAAATAAAACGTTAAAACAAAATTTAAAGGGAAAGACTCTGCCCATAACTCACTTTGAAGGATACTTGTCTCTTACATAGTAACTAGCAGAATCAGAAGTTAAATTATTTTAAAGAATGAATGAAAGTACTGGAAATAGAAACCTTGAAACAAATAGGAAGGGCCATTTTCTTCAGTTTATATAGCAGACTATAACATTTAGAACTCATTTCTTTAGAATGCTTGTCTGACGTTGGCTCAGGTCATGATCTCACATTTCCTGAGTTCAAACCTCACAATGGGCTCCAGACTGAGGGCATGGAGCCTGCTTCAGACCTCTGTCTCCCTCTCTCTCTGCCCCTCCCTCGCTCTCTCAAAAATAAACATTAAAAATAAATAAATTAGTATGTCATTTCATATGCATCTTCTCAGAGCCTGAATCACTGAATCCTCATTTTCACATGACTTAATCAAAGCAAAACGGTGAGCACGTTATTTTCCTCTGTACTTAACATGTGTATCAGACTAGAATGATATCCACAATCTTACACAATTCAGTAGCAATGACTTTACTGACATAAAAGACAGTCTGTACAAATTACTGTCAATTCATTAATTTTAGTATAGGGATAATTTCACATTAGTATTTATATCGTTTCCACCTTTTCAACAAACTCTCATAGTACTTTTAAATTCTAGATTTAAAAAATGCTGACTTAAAAAAATTAAACTAGATTCAATAAATCCAAAATTTATATGGCATAAAAAGACAATTTTAGCAATAAAGTGATATAGCCTACAAGTTATAATTATTGTGTGTATATGTTGATATGATATATATATGTTGGCATATGATATATAAGATATATATATAATACTTTACCTAAGTTTTCAGAAATTGAAGGAATAATACTAAGAATAGGATTCTGAACAGAAAATACATAGTAGCAGAAAAAGTAGAACTACCATTTCCAAACTAAATAAAATTAGTTTAACATGATCTTATAGTGATACTGGGAAGTATTATTTTACATAAGAAAACAGAAATGGATCCTGACAGTCCCTGCTGTGTGGTTAAGGATGTGACTGGGTACATTAATCTGTCAAGACTCTGTAAGGGAGGGAGAGACAGGTTTAACTAAGGTTAACTCGAAAAGAATGAAATTCAGCATCTGATCAAGAAAGGCACAGGCATAGGGATGCCTGGGTGGCTCAGGTCATGATCTCACAGATCGTGAGTTCGAGCCCTGCATCAGGCTCTGTGCTGACAGCTTAGAGTCTGGAACCTGCTTCAGATTCTGTGTCACCCTCTCTCTCTGCCTCTCCTCCAATGCACTCTGTCTTGCAAAAATAAATGAACATTAAAAAAATTTAAAAATTCAAAAAAAGAAGGGCACAGGCATAAATGAGGGCAAATGGGTGCAAGGGCTTGACACCAGCAAGCCTATCATTTGTGCTCCATCTTTGGTTCTTCTCTGAGTGTTGGCTTCTTTGTGTGCTACCGCAGGTGGTTTTTTCCCCCTCCTTACAGGAAATATGATCTCTGACAGAGAAGGTTTATAACCTTTCAATATCATGCCCAAAATATAAAAAAAAGGTTCTCTCTCCTATTTTGAGTCTGAATTTTTCACGCAAAATGGCCCACACTGGATCACATCTCCTGCAACAACCCCCGTGGTGAGAGGGCACGGAGCCACCAAGCCAGGTCGACCTGCTTAGATCACCATCCATGTGGGTCAGGAAGTACGGTCCATTAGGACAAAGAGGGGGATGTGAGACTAGAAAGTCAACCCAATTAGTATTCTTTACAATTCGGCAACATTGGCAGATGAAACAGAAGTGAGAAAATGAACTTAGGATGAACACGTTAGGGTGCAATTATGGGAGGCCAGGTATAATAAGGCAGACATTCATTCCCAACAAATATCAACGTGTACCTGCCACAGCAAGAGCAACAGGTCTGTTCACGGGCCTTACGGAGTTTACAATCTCGTAGGAAGAACAGGAAGGATAAAAATACATAAATGAGCATATCCAAATAAGATTCGTTTTACATTTTCTTTATTTTTTTAAAATTTTTTAACGTTTATTTACTTTGTGAGAGAGACAGACAGACTGCAAGCTGGGGAGGGGCAGAGAGAGAGGGAGAGAGGGAGACACAGAATCCGCAACAGGCTTCAGGCTCCAAGCTGTCAGCACAGAGCCCGACACAGAGCTCGAACTCATGAACCCTAAGATCATGACCTGAGCTGAAGTTGGACGCTTAACCAACTGAGCCACCGGGGCGCCCCTACATTCTCTTTAAAATAAATTCACAGGCTGCAATGACAGAAATAAAGGAAGGGATGTACTCAGACAGGGCAGTGGGGTAAAGTCCTCCTGAAGAGAGAACATGTAAGAAAGCTGAGACCTAAAGCAGCAGTAGACCAAAGCCATATGTGCAGGGAATGGACATGGAGGGGAAGCAATGGGCGGGAAAGCTGTGAGGCCGCAAAGGGCTTGGCGTGTAAAAGGAACAAAACGAAGGCCAGGATAAAATGTGTCTAGAACTTCATGTTCAAGTTGAGATGGGAAATGGAGGAAGCAGGAGCGCAGGAAGGAGCCAGAACAGGAGGGAGGTTGCAAACCAAGGTTTAAAAAAAAAAAAAAAAACTTGGACATTTTTCCCCTTGGTGCCTAGGTCACTAAAGGGTTGAGGCAGAGCATAAGATGATATAACTTATGTTACAAAGTAATTACTCCAAATTGCTGAGCAGTGAATGACAGAGATGGGCTGTAGCTTAATGGGAATAAGAAGAAATAGTGATTTCCTGCACTTCGGTCAAGCCACATTTTACAAAGGAATCTCTTCTACATTATCCATGGATCTGAAGGCTTGTCACTTAACCTCTAATAGTTTCCATTTTCTCATCAACAAATGAGGAATAAAAATATCTGTTTTAAATGCAAGATTACCTAAAATGTTACATAACATGTCTAACACAGAGCTTGGCATGTGGTAGGTACTCAGAAACATTAGGTCCTTTTTCATTTACTTCCTGTGAAGCTAATAAAAACCTTTCCAAATTCATTAGCAGGTGCTAAGTTTTGAAAAACAAAATGCTAGAGCCAAACAACTTGGTTTAGACCGTCGAAACAGTGCCTACGCAATTTAGACTCCATAGTCTGAATGGAAAAAACCCTTGACCTGAGCAAAATATTTTACTAAGCTCTACAGTCTAAACCAAAGACCGCATGACCCATGTGCTCCAGGTAATAAACTCTGTATTTAATAACTCTCCCAGTTCTTTACTGTAAACTATACAAAAATGTATAAAAATTTTTAAATGTAGGTAAAGAGGGCAAATAAACCTTGAAATGTCCTTCCTTCTGATTTGTTAATCTTTACTACTCAGCTGCATATATAACTATGATATTCTCTACCATTTGTTTCAAATAGATGTTAGGGAAAATTGAAAAATTCAAGATTCTAACCTATGCAAATCATTTCAGCATATCTTTTTCCCTACTGATACTTTGGTATTGTGGCTATAGTATTTACCATAAGATACCTTAATAATTTTTTAGATAGGGATGTCTGGGCGGCTCAGTAGGATAAGCATATGACTTTGGCTCAGGTCATGACCTCATGGCTGATGGGTTCGAGCTCTGTGCTGACAGCTCAGAGCCTGGAGCCTGCTTTGGATTCTGTCTCCATCCCTCTCTGCCTCTCCCCTGCTCGCTCTGTGTGTGTCTCTCTCAAATATAAATAAACATTTAAAAAAATTAATAAAAAACAAATCATTTTTTAGATATAAAGTAAATATTTGTTTCATAAATAGAATATAAAAGTTTGTAAAAATCTGCTTATATCCATCTTCTGCTTCCAAAAGAATTCTCAACAATCCTGGCAATCCCACCACAGGTGAATGTCTCATTACAGGAAATGATGAAACGAAGTAACAGACAACAGAAGAGGTCTTTGAGGTCTGGGCTGTCCACCACACTAACCATGAGCCACACACATGACTATGGATCATAGGAAATGCATCTGGCTAGAACTGAAATCAGCAGTATGGGTAAAGTACATAACAGATTTCAAAAGCTTGATATGGAAAATAGCTCAGAGATTTTTCCATATTGATTACAGGCTGAAATGATATTTAAGAAAGAATAGGTTATGTGAAATATATTATTAAAATTAACTTCATTTTCTTTTTACCTTTCTCAATGTGGTTATAATTTAAAATTACAGATGTAGCTAATATTTGGGTCTCATTTCTTTTGAGCAGTACTACTCTATGATGATGTGCATTTTCAACTAAGATCTCTGTAAATCTTTTATGTAAGTCAAGATATAAACAAATGAATAGATGAATAATAAAATGGATAAATAAAGCTCTTGATAGGGTATCTGTGGTTAATTTCACAATATGGCTTAATAATTGAGGGAATGCTACATTTTAAGTAATTAGGTTAAATGTTAAAGTTAGTAGTCCATTTTATCTGATAAATCTGTATTAAATTAAATTCTAATGGGTTACACACTGTGATAGCTCATAGAACACCAATATATTTGAAGTTTTGGTTTTTTAAAATATTTATTTATTTTTGAGAGAGAGCATGAGCAGAGGAGGAGAGAGAGAGAAGAGAGAGAAGATGGCAGAGAATCAGAAACAGGCTCAGAGCTGGCTTAGTAGAGTCTGATGTGGGGTCAGAACCCACAAACAGTGAGTAAACCAACTGAGCCACCTAGGAGCCCCAGAATACCACTATATTTAAGACAAGGTCTATTTTCTTACGTGGCTCATAGCTTTACGGAAGGATATAAGTAAGAAAATAAGCAAGTCAAATGTTTTTGGTGCTGAGAGAAAGGCACCTAATAGTTCTCTAAAAGAAATTGGAGGGGCCTTTTTCTTATTTCAGAGAATGGACAGTGCTACTGGTATTTAGTGTTTGGAGACCAGGATAACCAAATGCCCTTTGATGCGTGGGAGCACCGTCCCATAAAGAACTCTCTAGTTCAAAATATTCATAGTGCTCCTACTAAGAAACATCCAGTGTCCTGTCACAGTGTAGCCAAGATCACAACTACAAAACACAACACAAACATGGTGATTATTTTCTGAGGCTCTTTCCTGAACACTGAGAGACTCCATTCTAAGAGTGCAATCAACGTAAGATTATTTAAAACCTTCTCTCTTTTTTGGTATACACACACACACACACACACACACACACACACATCATATACACTGACAGATTGGGTGTGTGTCCACAGTAACCTATTTTGCCATTCTCAGTCTAAGAAAAAAATTAGTTATGTGAAGCATGTGATAGCTATAAACAATTTCCATATATAAGCAAATAACTTCTTTTACACAATTTTTACCATTTACAAATACTTTTATTACTGAGACTACAACATCAACATCGCCATTTTATCTGACTCCCAGCTGAAAACTAAGCAAAGAGAGAAAGAAAAGGGAAAAAAAAAAACTTCTCTCATTTTTCAACATAGAGGTTACTCTATTCCTTTTAACCGCTGAAGGATACTGCTAATCTAGAATGATACCATATGCAAAAGATAGTCACAACTCAATACAAAATGCCAGAATCTTTAAAGAGAAAATATACATGAATAGAAATTAAAACATTCATTATCTGATAACTTCTAAATGTATATGAAATCCATAAAAATGTCATAGCTCAATGTCAATATGCCCATCTCTCCCACTCAAATCAAAGAAAGATCCTTTGACGAACTTATATTCTAGAATCTTATTCATGCTTGAGGCAACGGGAATGCTTTAATCGATGCTTAAATCTAGGGTAGCAAAAGCTATTTGCCTCAAAATAAGGGTGTAGTCCCCTTTTCAAAATGCCTTACTACATAACTTAATTATCTCTATAAGGAGCGTAAAACTTTGAACCATAAATTATGGAGGGAAATCTAGCATAATGGTGGAATAGTGTCCAAAAACTGATACCCTTTTTGCATTAAAATATTCAGGGCTAATTGTGATTTTAGCACTTGTTTTTATCCTTGCTTTGTTCATTGGCCAAACTTAAACACTTCTCATCTCCTTCAATGAAAAGGGGTGCTATTATGTTCCTGGATGCATGAGCACGGTTCCTCAAAGCCTAATTTTAAGGTCTTAATTAGCTGAGGCAACGGGAGACCATACAAAGCCCACTTCAGAGAGAAGAGCAAGATTGCCAGGTCACTTGAGAACAGATGAAGAGCTAACTAGAAGCTATTGCCGAAATCTTACAGTGTTCTGGGAAGTTTTACCAAATAGTAACTTACACAGCATGGAACGTAATCATCCATCATAATGCAGAACCCAGAAAGGTTGAAGATGGCTTACAGAAATAGAACAAGTAAAACAGAAACAGTTATCTTCACTTAGTAAGTGAGTACCGTAACAGGCCAAGCAAGCTTTACAGACACAAGGTATTGGGATTGGCTCTATGGTGTGTTGTGGATATCAAATAATTGGTTACATCTTCTCATAACCTCTAAGTCTCAGGAACCATATGCTTGCAATTCAAGAGGGTTATGACTCGGTAACACTTCTGTTCATTTGGTGCTACTGGATCTGTAGTCTATTTCTTCCTTTGCAAAGATGACCATCCATCCATCGACCCCACATTTGTTGTGTGTTATGTGATAGAAGACATGATACTGAATAAAATTATCATGACCCTCAAGCTGTTCATTATTTAAAAATCAATATTTAATAAATTCATCAGCATATACATATTATAAAAACACCTGATTTTGAATAATTTTAAATAAATTCATTCCTTTATCCTCAACTCTAACCACTGATAAGTTCTCCAAACAAACAAAACTAGAGAAGACAAATTTTTGTGTGAAATTCAAGACTATGAAAAAAGAAAAGTTAAAAGTCTCGAATTAACCAATAAAAGACCTTAAAATTATTGTTATGTTCACATTAACAATAAGATGCATAATAAAAATATCAGATAATATACACTTTTGGGTTTGAGGACAGTGAGAACTTACTAACGATTTCCATGTATTATCAGACACTCTTCCTGAAATTTCAATAAAATGCCTGTGTGTTTCACTTTGCTGTTAGAAAAAGATACAATGAGATGCTTTTTTTTTTTTTTGCCCCCATGCAATTAATCCTTTCTGATTATTTACTCTACACTACAAATGCTAGTTGTTTGTCCCATTATTCAATCACTCATTACTTCACTCAACAAGTACTTACTGAGTACTCACTATACGTTGCTATGAAGAACAAGAAAAACCCAAGTGCCTGTGGTCATTAAGTTCTACCTTCACCTGCCTCTCTTAGACACTAAAAGTATTTTATGATATATTTTTCTCCATCAACCACTGGAATTCAATTCTTAAGTTCAGGGATGCTCTATCTCATTCTCATTTTCCCAAGGCCTTTTACTGTAGAAAATTTGCTCCTTTATTTCTGTTTTTTTTTAATGTTTTATTTATTTTTGAGAGAGAGGGAGAGACAGAGTGAGTAGGGAAGGATCAGAGAGAGAGGGAGACACAGAATCCGAAGCAGGCTCCAAGCTCTGAGCTAGCTGTCAGCACAGAGCCCGACACAGGGCTCGAACCCACAAACCGTGAGATCATGACCTGAGCCAAAGTTGGACACTTAACCGACTGAGCCACCCAGGTGCCCCCTCCCCTTTATTTCTATTATCTATTTCAGAACACAAGTTCTCTCTTATTCAAATTATCCCCAACAGGAATGACCCAAAACTGATGAAGACTGAACATGGAAGCAGGAAATTTTCTACAAATTCAAGAATTATAATATACTCAAATTTTGTATAAGAGAACGTTCATGTTGATCAGAAGATACTATAATCTATAATCAAATTCAAATTCTAAGAGAAAATCTCCTTCTGGAAGAAACAGGCATCATTTAAAAAAATGGAAATCTTAAATGGTATTAATTCCAATTAATTAACTTACATGGAATAATCAGACATTGGTATTTTCCAGCTACATTTATAGATCTTTAAAAACTATAACGGAGAGATATGAGATCTAAAAAAACTACTGTCTCCCCTCCCCAAAATAACTCTTTCCCATTAAATGCTTGAGTCATTCACTTACTCTGTTTCTTCACCAGAAATGAGGGAAGAAGCAGTATAAGGTACTAAGCATAGAAATAAATCTCCAATCTTCCCAATCTCCAAATCCCCCAAAGCACAGGTCCTTTTTTCCTTGTTTTGGCTAAAAAATCCAGTAGACATCTCCTATCTCTACCACCTTAACAGCTATGATGTGTCTGATTTAGCCAAAGCAACGTGTGCTAATAACATCTGACAAGTAGGGAAGCTTTCTAGTAACAAAAATCACAAAGACAAACTTCTCTTTGTGAATATTATAATAATAATCTACAGTTTTTATCTTCAGTAATCTACAGTTTACATTTCCTTGGGGCATTCAGAGCATTTCATAGTCACAGAAAACATAAAGAATCATCCCTTCCGGGATTGCTTCCTTGGAAGCAGCAAACCTACATGGAAAACAACAAAAACAACTTTAGAACCAACCAGAGCCACTCCATCAACTTTCCCCTTTTACAGAACATATACCCACAACCATATAATCCTTTCTGAGGCTTTATGTGTAAATGTTTGTGTAAATCCTTATCTGAATTAGAACTTTAAATTCCCTGAAAGTTAAGAGTATGTCTCTTTCACATATAGAACACAATGGAACAACACACACCCTGAACACAGTAACTGGCAGTCACTGAAAATGATGCACTGTTAGCTTTCTTATGGTTTGCCTGAGCAAGACTAGTATTTTCATTAGCACGAACTGAAGGAGAAAAATATAAACTATACAGCCACGTGTGCATTTCTACAGCAATGGACTTCATTTAATACTTCTAACCAGGTAGTAATAAGAATAAATAAGTATTTTAAGGAAAAGCCATTTTAAAAAGGTAAGCATAGTTAATGAATAAGCACCAATTTCTTACAAAATGGACTTTGGAATTGAGATGCTGTAACATAATTGAGAATCAGAAATTTCAAAGGAAGAAGGCCTTCCAAGGTACTCCTGAAGGAAAACCGAAGAAAATTGTAAACAAAAAAAAATTGCAAATGAAAAATAAACTAGAAAATTAGAGCTAGAGCTGTGGGAAAGTAATAAGATGCTTTGTCACCTGGATGTGTTCAGGGAGAAGTGCAGATTGAAAGACTGCTACAATCCATTTATGACAGAGTTCAGACTGGTTTACATGGAGATGTATACCTGAGGCCAAACAACATTTAAGTCTTGTTTAACGCTGACCTTACAGCAGGGCTTACACAAAAATAAGGTGATAATTTGATGTGGGGATGGGGGGATTGTAAAGAATTTAAATGGTAGGGTATATTAGTTTAACATGGAAGAAAGATCAAGAAAAAAAAATCAATAAAAAAACTGTGTGTGCCGAAGCCTTAGGAGAGAATCCAGATCTCCATCTGGGCTCACTGCAGATGTCTGAGCCAGCCACACAAAGACAGAGAGAGCAAATCCTAAAGCAACCCTCTTCCAGGAAGTACATTTCAAATGTTTGCTCCACAGATTCAAAAACAAGAGGAAAGAGAGTACAGATACACATTTCTATTGGAACTTTGTAAAAAGCATTAGAACTGAATTCAAACCCACGGGCAGGAAGACATTTCAAATTCTTATTAGTTCTTATTCTTAAGGTATTTAAATCAAAGGTTTTTTATTCTCCTTTAATAGTCAATTAGATTATTTCTCTGCCTGGATTAAAAGAAGGGCAAAAAAAGTGATAATTCTTAGATTTAAGTGGAAAATTACTTTCAAAAAATACATGCATGGAGATGTGAGTATGTCAGAACAGTATAAATACAGTAGGCCAGAGTTTTTACTTTGATTTCTGGTTGTAATGTAATCAAATATTAACTAGTTATATTTTTCCTCTTTTAACAGTTTATTTTTTCAGAACAACTTGTACATGAAGAATGTTTGTTGGGAAATTGATATTTCATTGAAATTGCATTTGCCTCTTTTCCCTTAATAAATGCCATTGTGATAAATATATTTTAATAAATAATTATAAGAATTCACGTGTTTAGAGAGGACCTCCGAAGTTGTATTACACATGGCCACCATGTTCTCTTTCCTGTATCATCCTAAAACAACGTTTTTACCTCACCATGAACAAGGATATAAATATTAAAGAAAAGACCTCATTCACACAGAGGAAGAAGAGACTGTGTTGCTTAGATACATGTTCATATTAAAAAACCAGAACTACAAAATGCTTGGAAAGCAAGATCAGTCCCTTCTTTAAAAGAGGGTTCACAACTTCAGTTAAAGAAGAATAAGAAAATTAACTCCCATATTTGTTCATAATCAGTAGCATTTCATTACAACTAAATCATACTACATGGACATCTTGCCCTCTGAAGATCTTTGAAGAAAGGACTCCTTCCAACTGCCATGGATATTTTCGTTCTAGGAACCTCATAGTTTCAAAGTATTCTTACATCTTAGCTAAATCCTTCCAGCTGCAGTTTACATCTCTTTTCTCAAGATGAAAGTGCTTCTATGTTAAGCTATGTGGAGTCATTCGATATTCAGAACAGAAGAAGGTACGTATGTGAACCAGAGGGCAACTGCTGAAACACAGCCAGTGTCAGCCGAGGTTCATGTGGCAGATAGGACTGTGTTTAAAGGGGAAAAAAAAGGAAGAAACTGTAGATCACAAGTTGGATACACACCTGTCCTGATCCCAGTGAACTCCGAAAGCTCTGAAGAGAGCCAAATTTCTCATGACCATAAAAGTAGAAGTCAGACTAGTTCTTGGAATTAATTACCTGTTCAATGGGACTTAAGTACATGGATATGAAAACTAATCAGTTGCTCTGGAAACTATGTCCTTTAATCGTTCTGAATTTTCAAACCACAACAGAAAGCTATGGTCCTGGGTAACTGATTAGGGATTAGAAATTATATTCATGGTAGTGTCATGGCAGTGACACACAACAAAAAAGGTTTGATTGTAGTCTCTTATTATAGAGATGAGGCTTTATATAAGATATTTATATCAGATATTATATAAGATCAGATCTTATGCAGAAAGGTTCTATACCATAATACTAGATTAGCTTCATTAACTAACAACTGAACTCGTAGCCAAAAAGACTGAGATTTTGACACAGCAATTTTGTTTCTAACATTCTTAACAAAAATTGGATCTCTTTACAACTTCAGAAAATAGAGCCTAATAAAGTGAGGAAGGATGCGTTGTTTTCCAATTTACAAGGCCTACTGAAGTTGAATGAGTAGTGCTGGTTCATTCGGATATGTGATATGGTAGCAGAAACATACATCTGAGTTTCACGAAGACCTCTCCCATTTATAATTCACTGTCTTACCTTGTGAGGGAAAAAAAAACAAAAAAAACCTGCCCTTCCTTGCACCCCAACTCAATTGACTGTAAAATGGGGTTCATAGTCTCACAAGTTTAAGAGTTAAATGAGATGATAAATATAAAAACCTGAACACAGAAAGCCCTCATGAAATGTTAGCTTCCTTCCTTCCCCTAGAGGCCATCTCAAAGACAATGAGAGTAAATAGCTGAACAGAAAGAGCTAACAACATCATCTGCTGGAAAGGGACTCTGATAAGGTATCTTTTCAAAGAGTGACATCATTAAGATACTAGAGTGGAAGGCCAATAGTCTCAATAGGAAATCTACCAAATTTGCAATCTCTCACAGCTAATGTGATGAGCTAGCATTGAACCTAGGAAGGAGAACACGTGTATCAAAGTTTTTCTAAACACTACTAGGGAGACAGGAGAAAGTTTCTCTCATTGCCAATTATCCTAGTTCTAAAAATTTAGTGAAGACAGCTAAGCTACTAAAGGATGTTATTAGAATTGTTTGGGGAAAATTCTAAGTTGTTGTCTAAAACCTCATGTTTGTTCCTGTGTCTTAAAGCAGAAATAAGAATAAATCCACATCCTCTGGAAAACAGTATGGAGGTTCCTCAAAAAATTAACAATAGAACTCCCCTATGACCCAGCAGTAGCACTGCTAGGAATTTACCCAAGGGATACAGGAGTGCTGATGCATAGGGGCACATGTTCCCCAATGTTCACAGCAGCACTCTCAACAATAGCCAAAACATGGAAAGAACCTAAGTGTCCATCAGCTGACAAACAGATCAAGAAGATGTGGTTCATCTATACAATGGAATACTACACGGCAATGAGAAAGAATGAAATCTGGCCATGTGTAGCCACATGGATGGAACTAGAGGGTGTTATGCTGAGCGAAATAAGTCAGGCAGAGAAGGACAGCTACCATATGTTTGCACATACAGGTGGATTAGGAGGAACTTAACGGAGGACCATGAGGGAGAAGAAGGGGAAAAATAGTTGGGGAGAGGGAGGGAGGCAAACCATGAGAGACTCTTGAATGCTGAAAATAAACTGAGGGCTGATGGGGGTGGAGGAGAGGAGAAGGGGAGTGATGGGCATGGAGGAGGGTACTTGTTGGGATGAGCACTGGGTGTTATATGGAAACCAACTTGGCAAGAAATTATTTAAAAAACTAAGAATAAGTCAATATTGATGTTTCCCTCCTTTCTGATTGGTAGAACAGACCTAAGTATGATGAAAATATGATAATAAATGGGATAAAGAGGTAGAAGGCTAAATATGTGCTACCCATTTATCTCTTCTCCATCCATCCGTCCATCCATCTGCACACCTACCAAAAATGTAAAAATTTTTTATTTCTGGTTTAAATATTTTAAAATGGTACAAGATGCAACGGAAAGAGATGGGTCTATAAACGAGATTAAAACTTAATATAAACTAATACATGTGCAGTTACTGAGAACAAAGAGCAATAAATGGCAAATGTAATGTAATTATATCCAAATGTTTTAATAGTAGTGAGTGGTAAAAGAAAAAATGTCTGCTAGCAAAGGTGGAGTTTTCATAAGAAAAGGGTGGGAAATGGTGGGCTCCTATAAGAGTTTGAACTTAATTTGTTCAGCAGTGAGAAAACCAGTGAAGGTTTCTAAGCTGAGGACCTCAGGCTCAAAGCTGTGTTTACTGAAGATTCATTCGGCCGAACTGATTAGAGTAACAGTTGTCTGAGTACATGTGTGTGTTTTCTCAAATGAAACACTACTGAATGGAGGTCATCTGTGGGGGGGGG